>NC_081555.1:69158299-69465124 GCF_963082655.1 Stomoxys calcitrans
GCCTAACGTACCTTACTGTGTCATATTTTAACGAAACCGGGAAGTAAATACGACTTTTATGGTCCCAAGACCATAAATCGTGAGATCGGTATGTATGGCAGCTATATCCAAATGTAGACCGATCGGAAACTTATAGAGCACGGATGTTAAAAAGCCTTATATAGGTCACTGTGCCAAATTTCAGCGTAATCGAATTATAAATGCGCCTGTTATAGGTCCTTGACCTTAAATCGGGAGATCGGTCTAAATAGAAGCTATATCCAAATATAGTCCGATCTAGACCATACTCGGTGTGAATATCGAGGAACCTATTGCAACATATTGTGCCAAACTTCAGCGAAATCGGTTAACATCTCGAGCTTCAATTAATAACAACAACATTTTACCATTTAGCATAAACTTGGGAGTGAATTATCTCTATGGCTAGATCAGTATCTAGCGGTTCGGGAATCTTTTTATATATAAAATTCAATTTGTGTTTGTTTGCTTGCCGGTTTGTTTGTTTTTTCCGTATAGACTCAAAAACGGCTGAACAGATTTCCTTGAAATTTTCACAGATTGTGTAGGTTGGTCTGGAAGGAAACATAGGCTATATAATTTTTTGATATCGGCAGGGGGCGGACCCCCCTTACCCCCAAAACGTCACCCATATCCAAGCACCCCTAAACTGAAATTTCATTTCCGGCCCAGCCCCAAAACACCCTCCAAACGGTTCATTTTTACCGGCCATGGCAATATGGGGCTCAAATTAAAGGCATTTGGAAGTGCAGCACGAATTTGATATCCATATTTGAGTCGAAATGTCTGAGGTGCCATCCTCCCCTTATGAGAACATTACCCTAAGGAAGAACATTACTACAGGAAACCGAGAAGGGGCAAATTCTCGCACATCAATGGGTGCTTTCCGATTCAAGTTTAAACTCAGTGATAAAGACCTTTTTTTTAATGCCGAGTCCGAATGGCGTCCCGCAGTACAACACCTCTTTGGGGAAAATTTTTTAAATGACCATGCATGGCATTGTGCCTTGCGAATGTCGCCAACCTTAAGAGGGGATAAGCGAACGCGGTCAGCGTCATAGGCTACAATGGCACGAATTTGATATCCGCATTCAGGGCGAAGTGTCCCCACCCTAAAAAGATATTAGAGAGTTAATGAAGGCGCAGCGAAGCGAGCCCGGTTCGGCTAATATATTATTGTATATAATTTAAAGGGTAACATATAAATATTTTGAGTTATTTTCAGATTTCAGATTTTCCCATCTCTTTAACCGAGGCGTTTTGTTGGTATTAAAGAATTGTTATGATAGTCAAACATTGCACCGAATTTGCAGAAATACTTTTATTTCGCAATATTTAGTTAAAATGCCATTCGATCATTCATGCCATTCGTCCATTCATGGTATCACTCTATGAACTTTGTTAGATATCAGTACCACGTACACACAAATGCTTACGGATTGATACATTTAAAACAAATTTCAATTCATAATGAAATACCGAATCTATTCATAAATATTTTAGCTCACAGATAACAGTAGACTTCTCATAAACTCCAGAGTAAGGTAACAATAATAATTTATTAATTTGGAGCAGTCCAAACTATTTATATAAAGCCCCATGACCAAATGGGTCATGTTCTAATATAAAACTATAGTTCTTATATAAAAAGAGTCCCTTCTTTTTTGATTGAGTGCTTTAATTTCACAGTTATAACGAATTTGTAAAAAAATTGTTGCGTTGAGTGCCGTTTCTAGGAAGCGATTGGAACTATTGTAAAATATCCGTGGCAATGGCAGGTACGTAGAGTTTTATATGGATTCTTCCAGACTAGATGACTATGTAGGCTATCAGGTGTTGCCTTGGGTTGCTCTGTCTAGCAATGTAAGCTATTAATCCAAAAAGATCTCTCAACAGGGTCAAATATGGCCATTCATAGAAAAACATTTGCTTCTGGAAAGAAATAAATGGCCATATGCGACCACTTTAGGAGTTTTTTTTTGCACCAATAGCTTACATGACTGAATAGAGCATTTCGACGCATAGCTGGGGCATATTTGACCATATGATCTTTATACCCTACAGGGTATTATAACTTAATAAAATTGATTGTAACATCCAGAAGGAAGAGAGATAGACGCATTGATAAGTATACCGATCGACTCATAATCACTTACTGATTCGATATAGCTATGTCCGTCTGTCTGTCTGTCCATGTTAATTTGCAATTGAATTTAATATCGATCGGATTAGATTTAGATATAGCTCCCATACATTTTTTCGTCCGATTATGGATTTGTTAACAATAATTTAGTAATTTGTTAGCAGATCTTCACAAAATTTGGTACGAAAGTTTCTCTTGTAACTCTTCTAATGACTGATGAATTTCATGGAAATATGTTTCAGCTCCCATATATATGATCTTTTAAAAAATTCTCGAAATTCTACATATCAAATTTAAGAAAATTTTAAATTTGATGACTTAGCCTACGTGTCCAATGTGGTGTAGGATACCATAGGTCGGCTTCGCCTGACTTTAGCCTGCCCTTACTTATTTTGAACTAATAGCTTACATGACTGAATATAGAATCTCGAGTCTTGTATGCTTACCAGATATGAAAGAGCCATCTTTTTTCACGTGGTCATTTCTGTCTATACATGGCCATATTCGACTTCGTTAGGAGATACTTTCTGCTGACCAAATATGGTTCTTTCTCCATGTCGCCCATGGTGGCAACATTCGACCTCGTTAGGAGATATTTTTGGACTAATAGCTTACATTAGAGCAGCCCGAGACCTGTCTACTGGCCAAATACCATCACTTTCCATGTGCCCATATTCGATCTACTTAGTGTTAAATTTGGGATGGCCATTTTTGACTATATGGACATGGAGACACGACTAGTTATATTCGAATTTATCTTCCCACGCATGTTCCAGAAATATCCCAGGGAATTGTAAATCAGATTGCTAGACTAGGAACTACCTTACACTGGAATCTGTGAGTATGCCTCCAGCGACATGTAAGCTAAATCTTCAAGATCAGGCTCGAAAGGCATCGAATGAAAGATGGTAACAAAGTACGGGCTGTGAACACATCAAAATGATGTGGCCCAATCCAGACTTGAAGGGGTCTTCTGCTTTCCTGTCGCTGGCTATAAAAGACTGACAAGACAGTGCACTGTCTGATCGAACAACATTCTAACCGACTGAAGGTTGCAAGTACCGACTTTTGCAAAAGCTGTGAGGACGTCGAGTAATAGGAGACTATGGAACATCTAATGTTTGTGTCCCGCACTGCCAGGCAGAAGGAGATCCATTTAAAGGTCCCATTTCTATGACAGCTTGTCTGAAACAATGGATGTGAACATTCGCGTGTTGTTGGACTTTTAGTGGCATCTTCCTTCTCCTATTTCTGTGGCATCACAATGGACGAAAACATCTAAGTGAGTCTGATGGACGATTGGCACTAACCTAAACTTGCAGCAAAATTTATGCAATAGAAATTAATCTATTATCTAAAATAGTTTCTATGGAAACCTATCTTACTATTTTAATGGCCCAAATAACTTTGGTTTAAACATGATGACTCTAGTTCTGACAAAGAGCAAAGAGCAATTATAAGCAGAGATGTGTCGATTCTGTGAGGAAAATTCACCAAAATATGACAAAACCATGATGAAACTTCTGGCTCATTCGTGACCTACTGATCGAAAATCAGACCTTTGTGTACATGGCATTTCTATTGGACGAAGAATGCGCATTCTGTACCTTCAGAAAGTCATACCAGGAGATCGGTATATATAAGTTTTGAATTTCATTAGAATCACCTTAAAACCGAATTAAAAATTGCCTTTTATGTTGAAATAAGTTGCAAATACACTTTGGCATTACGCTCCGGCGGGTGGTCAACACATACCAATGGCATACGTGTCTTTGGCAAAAGTCACACATTCGCGATAAGATTTTGAACAATGAATTAACAATTTCCCACTTTCACGATTTAGCTGATAATGTATTTCTGATATGCATTTTAAAGCGAAGTTGTCTGAAGGGATTTACAGTATAAAACCGTCGAGTTATTGTTTCGAAATCAACAGTCAATTGCACATGTTTATGGGAAAACCATTGGAGCAAATTTAACAAATCAGAAGACAGTCTTAACATTATTTCACATTGTGAAAGCATTTAAAATCTCGTAAAAATGCCCGAAATTGAGAAAACTAACCAACAACCAATAGAACATGAGGAGCCAGCCATGGGGGATACTGGGAATTTTGCAAAATCTCAAACTTCCAAAACTCAACCGAGAATTGGCAAGAAAAATTTGAAGAAAGCAGTAAAAAAAGCATTAGCAGCTCAAAAGGCCTTGGAGTATGCCATTCTACAGATAGTTGATGAGATGTTTAAAGACGATTCTGAAGAGTTGTTGAATGAGAATGAAATCGATGGCAACTCATTGTCATCATCGGCCAGTAGCTGCAGCGAAAATTCCGTGCAAGGAGCTTTTAAGCACAAAGGTTATCCCGATAGGGAATGGTTTATGGATTACCCTGGAATTACAAGAAGAAGAGAAGAAGATCCTCGCTTACAACTTCCAGGTATGTTTAGCAATCCTTGGATGTTTCGGCGAGGAATGTGGGGATGTGGTCGTGGTCGCGGCCGTGGAATGGGATGCCGAGGAATGATGGGACGCTAAAGCTATGCCTTGAATAAAACAGTTAAAGCTCCGTCTGTTAGCCATGATATTAAGTTGCAGCTTACCAAAGTGATATAATAAGAACATACAAATAAAACGTAAATAATAAATAAATTCCAAAGTGGTTGTTTCATTAATATTTTTTACTCAGAATTGTTGTTGACCTTTTAAAAGTCAAAATGTCGTTGCCCTTAGTTGAAGAAACAAAAAGCAGCATTTGTTTTCGAAAAACAAGCCCAATTTCTTCTGTTTCGAAAAATCCTATTTCGTAATTTGCGGCATAAAAAAGATTAAGTTATCAAGCGAAATTCAAAGTGAAATGCTGTGTCTGTTATGTGATTTTTTTTCCTTCTTATTCTTCTACGGAACGAAAAGATTGCCCAAATCTTTCAATTGAGGCAAGAAATCCTTTTATTTAGAGTATTTTTTTATACACACCACCGAAGGATAGGGGTATATTCTTTTGTCATTCCGTTTGGAACACATCGAAATATCCATTTCCGAACCTATAAAGTATATATATTCTTCATTAGCGTAAAAATCTAAGACCATCTAGACATGTCCGTCCGTCTGACCGTCTGCTGTTGAAATCACGCTACAGTCTTTAAAAATAGAGATATTGAGCTGAAACTTTGCACAGATACTTTTTTTTATCCATAAGTAGGTTAAGTTCGAAGATGGACTATATCTTGATATATCTCCCATATAAACGGATCGGCCGATTTAGGGTCTCAAGCCACATTTATTATCCGATTTTGCTGAAATTTAAGACAGTGAGTTGTGTTAGGCCCTTCAACATCCTTCTTCAATTTGGCACAGATCGGTTCAGATTTGGATATAGCTGCCATATAGACCGACCCGCCGATTTAAGGTTTTAGGCCCATAAAAGCCACATTTATTATCCGATTTTGCTGAAATTTGGGACAATGAGTTGTCTTAGGCCCTTCGACATATTTCTTCAATTTGGCCATGATTGGATCAGAGTTGGATATAGCTGCCTTATAGAACGATCTCTCGATTTAAGGTTTTGGGCCCATAAAAGGCGCATTTATTGTCCGATGTCGCCGAAATTTGGGACAGTGAGTTAAATTAAGCCCCTTGACATACTTCTGCAATATGGCACAGATCGGTCTAGATTTGGGTATAGCTGCATATAGACCGATCTCTTGGTTTTAGGTTTTGAGGCCATAAATGCCACATTTATTGTCCGATGTCGCTGAAATTTGAGACAGTGAGTTTAGTTAGGCTCTTCGACGTCCTTCTTCAATTTGGCCCAGATCGGTCCAGATTTGAATATAGCTGCCATATAGACCGATCTCTCGATTGAGGGTTTTGGACCCTTTTAAGTATACGAATGTACGCTTGTGTATGCCACTTAAACTAGTCGTCAGACTTACTAATGAGGAAGAGACGGATAAACCAGAGGGATGCACAGTTCGTCCCTAGCCTTTGAGTAACATTGGTACCTTTGAGTAACATCGACTGCATTGGTGGGGTCCTTCGAAGATAGTTGTCCTCTTCGGGAAAGAAAATCAGCCTAAGAAAAACCTTGGATAATCGGGAGATTCGCACTATTGGGAAAGAGGTCCGCAGACTTTTGAACAGAGCACGTCGTAAAAAGCGGAAGTTTATTGGGATGTGTATTACACACGGCTCAATGAATACAATTAGATAACCAGAGCGGAAAACCGTGCCTCCTGAAGGCTTTTCTGCAAACAGGTCGATAGCGTTAATGATGCCGCCAAGTTACAAATTTTTTTCTCATAAACCCATGTCCAAACTGAAACTTTAGTAGACGACATTTTTTCGTCACTCCTATTGTTGACCACCATAAATGACCTATTACTGATGCTGACTGAGAAAGGGTTTGAACCCGTCTGCTACGCGGACGATATTATAGTACTTCTAAGGGGTAAGGATTCGAACAAGCTATGCAGAAGGGCCGAAAGGGTCTTGCATGTGGCATATGACTTTGCTAGTCCCAGAGGTCTCAATATAAATCCAGAGAAAACTGAAATATGCCTGCTCACTAAGAGGACGAAGGTGGGCCAATTTAACTCACCACGTTTCCTCAATAAGACGATTTCGATATCTGACAAGGTCAAATACTTAGGTGTGATCTTGAACAGGAAAGTGAAATGGAAGTGGCACATTCAGGAGCGTACTCAGAAGGCTCACAGATGTTGGCACTATGGCACTATGTAGTCAGGCCGCAGGTTCGAAATGGGTCCTGAATCCAAGGAAAGCGAGGAGAGCGGCAAAACATGCCTCCTGGAAGCTTTTCTGCGTTAAAAACCTATGTCCAAACTGAAACTTTGTAGACAACATGGGAGTGAGAGCAGAGACAACGGAGGACATATTGAGGCTTTTGCTGAAAACCAATTTTCCACAGGATACGACGGGACTCACGGAGACACCGGAATCTTAGAATAATGACGTTGATCGAAGGTTTATAATTACGGAATTTCTGGTGAAGGAATCCTTGAGGAGCTACAAACCATTTAAGTCACCCGGACCTAATGGAATATTTCCGGCGATACTACAGAAAGAGGCAGACTATCTGGCGCCTCATATGGCCAATATTTTCACAGCGTGCCAAGGACTTGTATATATTCCGAAAGCCTGGCAGGGGGCAAGGGTGGTGTTTATACCCAAGCCCGACAAGGCAAATTATGCGACCCCAAAAGCCTATGGGTCTTACCAAAAGCCTTACGTCCTTTCTACTCAAAACCATGGAACATCCAGCGAACTGCTCAAATACAAACAGCATGCCGAGGAGACGTTTAACAATGTGCGAAACCGACACGTTGATCCAATCCTTAGACCAGTACCGGGTGGACCAGGTGCTTAGAGACTGGATAAGCCATATGCTAAGGAACAGGTGGATAAATTGTGGGTCCCATGACATAAATTAAGGGAGAAAGTGACACAGGGCACGCCACAGGGGGCATTTTATCGCCACTCCTTTGGGTGACTAAAATAAATGACCTATTACGGATGCTGACTGAGGAGGGATTTTAACCCATCTGCAACGCTGACGATGTTAAAATACTTCTAAAATCCGAACGAGCCATGCAGAAGGCCCGCGAGGGTCCTGCATATGGCATGTGGCTTGGCTAGACCCATAGGTCTCAATGTTAACCCAGAGAAAACTGAAAAATGTATGTTCACGAGGAAGACTATTCTAGATATCCGACTCACAGATTAAGTGTGAGGTGAGAATGTTTCTTATTATCCGATTTGGCTTAAACTTTGTACAATAACTTCTACTATGATCCTCCAACATCCAAAACAAGTATGATCCGAATCGGTTATGGACCGATTACATAGAGGTCATACATATAGGTCCAGTAGCATGAAAATTGTTATTTGTCAAGCTATTGGATTCGGCTAAATTAGTCCTTAACCTTATACAGCTATCATATAAACAGATCTTCCGATTTGACTTCTAGACCCTAGCCAACTTTAGCTGAAACTTTGCATAATGACTTCTTCTACGACCTCTGACATACGAGACAAGTATGGCCTGAATCCGTCTAATATCTGATATAGCCCGATCTCCCGAATGCACTTCTTGAGCCGGCTGAAATTTTGCACAACAGCTTCTCCTATGACCTTTAACCTACGCTCCAAAAATTATATAATCTGCTATATGTCCCAAATAAACCAATCTGCTGATTATACTTCTTGAGCCTCAATAGCGCTACCCTGAAATTCCGCACAATCATTTCTACTATGGTCTACATAATGCAAATCATGTATAGCCCGAATTGGTCCTTAACCTGATACAGCTCCAATAGCATAGCAATTCTTATTCATTATCCTTCATTTGCCTAAAAAAGATACCGGACAAAGAACTTCACAAATGCTATCTGTGGTGGAGGGTATTTATAATTCGGCCCGGCTAAACTTATCACGCATTTACTTGTTTCAAATGGCATAGTTCCTCACAAATGTCGCCAGCATTAGGAGGGTATAACCACCGCCGACCATTTATTCAGATGTTCACGCCAGGATTCGATCCTACGCACTCAGCGTCATAGGCTGACATGCTTACCTCTGCGCTACGGTGACCTCTGTTTGTCCATTATCATTTGTTTGCCTAAAAAGAGATATCGTGCAAAGATCTTGACATATGCGATCCATGGTGGAGGGTATATTTGTTTCGGCCCGGTCGAACTTAAAATGACGTTACCTGTTTATTTCTTCACTGTTTCGAAGAAAACTACTGGACTGAAATCTGAATATATAACGTTACAAATTCCGTTGTGGACCAAATAAATTGCGTCACAAAAATAGTCTAGCGCTTGAAATTGATGGCCTGGATGAAAATTGAGGCTTCGAGGCTCAAGGCTCAATAAGTCATATCGGGAGATCGGTTTATATGGGAGCTATATCCAAATCTGAACCGATATGGCCCATTTACAATCCCCAACGACAACGTGGACCTCATAAAGTATATATATTCTTGATCGCCTCGACATTCTGAGTCGAACTAGCCATGTCCGTCCGTGCGTGCGTAAAGCTAGCCGCTTAAAATTTTGCACAGATAATTTACATTGATGTAGGTCGGGGATTGCAAATGGGCCATATCGGTCCAGATTTGTATATAGCTCCCATATAACCTGATCTCCCGATTTGACTTTTTGAGCCTAAAGCCTCGAAGCCTCAATTTTCATCCAATTTGGTTGAAATTTTAGACATTGTGTTCTGTTATGACTTTCATCAACTGTGTTAAGTGCGATCTGAATCGGTCTATAACCTGATATAGCTCCCATATAAACCGATCTCCCGATTTGACTTCCTTTGCCCCTGGAAACCACAATTTTTGTCCGATTTGGCTAAAATTTTGCACATTTTATTCTGTTATGACTTCCAACAACTGTGTTAAGTACGTTCCAAATCGGTCCATAACCTGATATAGTGGTCGGTGGTGGTCGGTTCCCAAGATTCGGCCGGCCGAACCTAGTACGATTTTACTTGTTTATAATTTTTAAACATTTATTTTGAATTATTTGTAATTTCTTTAAATAAGTTTTTGCATCCTTATACCATATTGGACAAGCGTATGTCAATATCGGTCTAATGGCACTTTTATATAGGAGGTTTTTGTTTTGGTGATTGAGAGGTGACTTTTTGTTTAACAGAGGCCACAGAGCCCTTAAAGTTTTTACAGATTTCCTTCGAATTTCATCAATATTCCTCCCGAAGGTGAGTTTTTTGTCTAATGTTACTCCAAGGTATTTGACGTGGTCGCTGATGGTAATGCTCTCATTACCAGATCGAAGATTACGGTTCGGTATCCTTTTAAATGATTTATTGAGGATAATATTATTGCTTGGGTTTTTGAAGCGTTCATTTTAAGTTAATTAACTGGATAAAATGAGAGCAGTATCATCCACGTAGTAGGTGATTTGCATGGATGATGGGGGAAAAAATCAGATGTATAGACAGAGTACAGTAGGAGAGAGAGTACTAATCCTTGTGGCAGTCCCGTTGGTAATGTTTTATAATGTGAGCAAGTGTTATTGACCGAAACAATGAATGACCTTGAATCGAGAAAACTGTAAATTGTTTAACAAATATATTTTGGCACATTTCCTCGAAGCAGTTTGTAGATTTATCAAAATGCGTGCTCTGTTAAGAAAGTTCATCGCGCGCTCATTTTTGCTAATTTTTTCTCATTTTTGGCTCTATGGTTTTGTAAATAAGCAGAATTGTCGATTTTGGAGTGAAGATCAGCCAAAAGTATTGCAAGAGCTACCGATGCATCCAGAAAAGATAACAATTTGGTGGGGTTTATGGGCTTGTGGCATCATTGGACCGTACTTCTTCAAAGATGTTGCGAATCGTAACGTAACAATGAATGGTGAGCACTACCGAGAGATGATATCCAACTCTTTTTAGCCCAAAAGAGCTTGACTTGCATGACATGTGGTTTCAACAAGACGGTGTCACATGCCACACATGCCACATGGCAGCTAAACCTAACAATTGACAGATCTGTCAAGAGATTTCTTAAAAATTACTGCTCGAAATTTCATAAGACTGGGATAAACATTCGAGTTACAATTACAGGGTTTACGAGGTACGTATCACTGAGTCCTTTCTTGAGAATCCCACAGAGTGCGTCACTAAAATATGCCCTTGTCGGCAAAACGTTTTTAAAAAATGTCTTAATAAAGGTATTGCTCGAAATCAGTGCCAAACAATTCTTCCTTTTTGTCTTTATTTAAATGTAAAACATAGCTATAGGTTAGGTTGAAAAGAGGGTGCGGATATTAATCCGTCCCATGCCATTATAAACATACACCTAAGTCAGTAATCGGCTTGCTGTGCGCTCTAAATACTAAAAAAGGAACCTCGAAAAAGAGTATCTAAGTTAGGAATTCCGTGCTACAAAATCCTTAATTGTTTTCAATGCGACGCCCCTAAGTTGGTTCATGTCTGGTGTGTTCCCACCTTAGTGCCGGTATCTGTTAGGCACGAAAGCCGGGCATTGACAAAGGAAATGCCCAACGTATCATCATCTTCCTCGCATGCCCTACACATGCTATCACTTGCCTCAAAGATTTTACATAAGTGAGCTCGTAGTCCTATGGGTCCCGTTATGATTCCGAGAGCTATACTGACCTACTTTTAGTAATAGCTTCGTCTTCTCACGATCTGGATTTCCCCATAGGATTTTCGGAGTCCTACTGACCGTTTCGCTGTTCCATATGGATGCATGCGCATTCGTCCCCCACGCTCTTAACTCGACCTACGTTGACCTGAAAGGCTTCGGTTTAACCAAGTTTACTGACGGCAGTTCTCTGCCCTTCACTGCTAAATCATCTGATTTCTTATTCCCAGTTACTACGCTATGACCCGGAAACCATACGATGCGGATCGTGCCATCCTCAGAGAAGTCGTTTATCTCCTTCTTACATTCCAACACTGTTTGTGATCTTACCGTCCTAGTTGTTATTGCCCTTATGGCCTGTGATCGCCCGGATCTCCGCCTGCAGGGCTGTATTATGGCGAGGCAGTCTAAAACAGATCTCAGTCCCTGGGTTCGCAATGTAGACCCCAGGCCCAGTCTGTCCTCTACACAGAAAAAATGTACACCTAAATTTGACCGACTAAACATGGTGCGAATAAGCCAAATATATGTCAAGTTTCTATAAAAGACAGACCCAGAGTGGTGTGGGTAGACAAAAATATCAAGAATAAGCCAAAAGGCGTTAAGTTCGGCCGGGACGAACTTTGAATACCCGCCACCTCGGGTATGTATGTAAACCACCTTTTGTCATAATCCGGTGAAAAATGCATAATTTATGCCCCCATATCAGCTTTATCGAAATATTGTCCGATTTGGACAAAATTCGACACGGATATTGAGAGGTCTAATAAGGACAAGGCATTGTTCAATCGTGTAGAACAAAATATTGGTCTTTTTGGTAGCCATATCCAAATATAGACCGAACTGAACCATATACGACAAAGATGTCGAAATGCCTGACATAAGTCACTGTCAAATTTCAGCCAAGACTTTAAATCTAGAGACATCGGTCAATATGGCAGCTATATCCAAATCTGGACCAATCTGAGCCAAATTAAAGAAGAATGTTCAAGAGCCTAACACAACTCACTGTCCCAAATTTCTTCGAAATCGGACAATAAATGTGCTTTTTATGGTCCCAATGCCTTAAATTGAGAGATGCGTCTATATGGCAGCTACATCCAAATACAAATTCGGGCAATAAATGCGACTTTTATGGGCCCAAATCCTTAAATCGAGAGATTGGTCTATATGGCAGCTATATCCAAATCTTAACCGATCTGGGCTAAATTGAAGAAGGATGTCGAAGGGCCTAACACAGATCACTGTCCCATATTTCGGCGACATCGGATAATAAATGCGCCTTTTATGGGCCCAAAACCTTAAAAAGAGAGATCGGTCTATATGAAAGCTATATCCAAATCTGGACCTATCTAGGCTTAGTTGAAAAAGAATGCACAGTGGTCTAATACCTCTATTTTAAAAGACTGTAGCGTGATTTCAACAGACAGATGGACAGACGGACGGACAGATCTTCTTAGATTTTTACGCTGATCAAGAATATATATACTTTACTAGCTGAACCGGGCCCGCTTCGCTGCGCCTTCTTTACCATTATATTGAGCAAAATTATCCTTCAAATATTTATTTTCGACAATTAAAGAGCTTTTAGTAAAAAAAATAACATTTAAACAATTTAAATGCCTTTACCTGAATCCCATATGATCTTTACTGTATGAGTTTGGATGTTATATGTACTCCATTGTTAATAGACTTTATTTGAGCCCGATATTCTCATGGGGATTATGGAAGTAATAAGGCTTTCACGGTGGCGTTGGTTGGTTTAGAGGGTGTTGTGGACCCCCAGAGACGTGTTTCCGAAAGTGGGTATGAATTTCGTGATCTACTCCCAAATAACTTTTAATCCATACTCCCAAATAACTTTATCCCATATTGTCTTGACCCGTAAATATGTATGTCCGATTTATGGGTATTGTCGGGGTGAGTAGGTACCCAGACACTTGGCCCTGAAAAAAATATCCGCATCGTGCTCTTCTCTCAAATACCATTTATTTTAACCCCATATTGCCATTGGTTAGAGGGTAGTTTATGGGATGAGGCGTACCGAATCACTTGGCCCCAAAATTGATTATCATATTCGTTTTCTAATCTCAAACACCTTTCATTTGGTCGGTAGATTTTTACTCTTGGGGAAGGGGCGGTGCCCCAAATACATGGTCTCACATTTGGATATTAGATTCGTATTCTACTCTAAAATAACTTTACTTGAGCCCCATATTACGATGGTCAATAAATAATTGTAGATCCCCTAGAAAATTTGTTCCGAAAATGGGTATCAATTTTGTGTTCTACTCCCCAATACTTTTCATTTGAGCCCCACATTGACCTGGTCGATAAATATGTCCGATTTAGGTGTGTTTTGGGGAGTGGGGTTGTCCCCCAAACACTCAGTCCTGAAAATAAATCAGCATCGTTCTCTACTCTCAATATCATTTATTTGAACTCCATATTGCCATTAGACTCAATGTTGGATATCAAACTCGTTTTCTATTCCCAAATACCTTTCATTTAAACCCCTTATTGCAAAAGTCAGCAAATATGTCCGCTTTCTGGAGAGCTCCACTCTCTTTATGACCCAAATTGCCATGATGAGCATATACATCCCAAATGTTGATATCAGATTCGTGGTCTACTTCAAAATACCTTTCATTTGCGCCCCATATTTGCATAATCGGCAAACATGTCCGGTTTAGGAGTGTTTTGGAGGATGGGGCGGCCATTCAGTGACTTTCCCTGAAAATATATATCAGCTTCGTATTCTACTCTAAAGTACCTCTTATTTAAGACCCACATTGCAATGGTCAGCAAATACTTCCTATTTGGGTGGTGTAACGGGGTGGGTTGGCTCCATAAAAACATTTTCCCGAATTTTGATATCAGATTCGTGGGCTACTACCAAAGACCTTTCGTTTAAACCCCATTTTGCTATGCTCGTAAATTTGCGCTCTTGGGGGTGTTTTAGGGAGGGGCGGCCCCCAAATCACTTGATTCCACATTTGGATATCATATTCGTATTCTAAACTCAAATACCTTCTATTTGATCCCCATATTGCTATGGTTCGCAAATAATAAGTTTGGGGGTGTTTAGGGAGGTGCGACCCCCCAACACTTTTTCGCATATTTCGATATCATATTCGTATTCTACTCTTAAATACCTTTCATTTGAGTCCCATATTGTCGTGATTGGCCTATATATATATATTTAGTAGGTTTTGGGGTGGGGCGTCCCCTTAGGTACCCCATCCAAAATTTGAATACCAAATTTTTGTTTTCACGTTACTACTAGCTGACCCGGGCCCGCTCCGCTGCGCCTTCTTTTACTTTTTATGGAACAAAAGTTTCCTTGGAATATTTATTTTCGACAATTAAAGAGCTTTTAGTGAAATACCAAGCTACGAAAATAGTATATCGCTTGACTAACAATTTATCAATATAAGTGCCTTTGTCCGAATCCCATATGATCTTTGTTGGTCTACGAATTTAAGTTTGGATGAAAGGTGTACACCATTCTTAAAATACTTTATTTCAGCCCGCTACTCTCATGACATCTGATTTAGGGGTGTTTTCGGGGGTGAGGTGGTCCCCAGCCACTTGGCCCTGAAAAAATATCAGCATCGTGGTCTTCTTTCAAAAACCTTTTATTTAAACCCCATATTGCCATCGGTTTAGAGGAGTTTACACGATGAGGCGTCACCCAAACACATGGCCCAAAATAGGTTATCAAATTCGTTTTCTAATCTTAAATACCACATATTGGCATGGTCGAAAAATGTTTACCCTTTGCGGGGTGTTTTGTGGAAGGGGTAATTCCCTAAATACATGGTCCTGAATTTGGATATCAAATTCGTATTCTACTCCCAAATACCTTTATTTAAGTCCCATTTTGCGATGGTCACTAAAAAATTGCTGCTTGTGGGGTATTTTGGGAAAGGGGTTGACACCCAAACAATAAGCCCGGAAAATATGTCAGCAACGTGCTCTATTCTCATATATGTATACATATAATATTTTTTAACCCCATATTGCCATTGGCTTCAAAATTGGATATCAGATTCGTTTTCAAATCTCATTTAAACTCCTTACTACAAAAGTCAGCAAATATGTCCGGTTTGGGGCATTGGCCCTAAATTTCTTGAAATTTTCACATCAGATGGTGCATAATGATCCCGTGGTGAAAATAGGGTACTACATTTTTGATATCTGAAGGGGGGGGGGGGCGGACCCTCCCCCTTGACCTAATTTTCAGAAACGCCAGATCTCGGAGATGGGTGGTGCGATTTAAGCGAAATTTTGTGTGTTCCCATATAGTACCCTAAAAATACAAATTTGGTATCCAAATTTCGGATGGGGTAACCCCCCCAAACAGGACTTATTTACTGACCATGGAAATATGGGGCTTAAATAATAAATAATTAGAATCAGATATCCAAATATAGGACCAAGTGTTTTGGGGCCGCCTTTCCCCAAAAACATCCCCCAAAGGGGACAAATTTACGACCATACCAATATAGGGCTTAAATGAACACGAATCTGATATCAATATTCGGGAAAAGTGTCTATGCGGCCACCCCACCCCTACAACACCCCCCAAATAGGAAGTATTTCCTGACTATTGCAATATGAGGCTCAAATAAGAGGGTTTTTAGAGTGGAACACGAATCCAACATATATTTTCAAGGCCAACTCACTGAGTGGCCGCCCATCCCACAAGGCGGTCACGTTTGCCAACTATGGAAATATGGGGCTCATATTAAAGGTATTTTGGGAGTAGACCACGTATCTGATATCAACATTAGGAACCAACTGTTGAGGGGACGTCCCACCACCATATCAACCCCCAAATAGGACGTATTTGCTCACCAAGACAATTTGGGTCGTAAAGAGAGTGGAACTAAATATTTATAGTTTTTAGGGCCAATGCCCCAAACCGGACATATTTGCTGCCTTTTGCAATAAGGAGTTTAAATGACATTTGAAAACGAATTTGATATCCAATTTTGAGGCCAATGGCAATATGGGGTTAAAAAAAATGATATATAGATATATGAGAATAGAGCACGTTGCTGATATATTTTCCGGGCTTAGTGTTTGGGCGACCAACCTAATACCCAAAACACCCCTAAATCGGCCATATATACCGACCATGTCAATGTGGAGCTTAAATGAAAGGTATTGGGGGGTAGAGCAAGAATACCCACTGATACCCACTTTCGGGACCAATTTTCTGGGGGTCAACCCCTTTCCCAAAATATGGGGTTCAAATAAATGATATATAGATATATGAGAATAGAGCACGTTGCTGACATATTTTCCGGGCTTAGTGTTTGGGGGTCAACCCCTTTCCCAAAATACCCACAAGCTGCAATTTTTTAGTGACCATCGCAAAATGGGACTCAAATAAAGGTATTTGGGAGAGAATACGAATTTGATATCCAAATTTAGGACCATGCATTTAGGGAATCTCCCCTTCCACAAAACACCCCGCAAAGGGTAAACAATTTTCGACCATGCCAATATGTGGTATTTAAGATTAGAAAACGAATTTGATAACCTATTTTGGGCCATGTGTTTGGGTGTCGGCTTATCGTGTAAACTCCCCTAAACCAATAGCAATATGGAGTTTAAATAAATGGTTTTTGAAAGAAGACCACGATGCTGATATTTCTTCAGGGTCAAGTGGCTGGGGAACCACCTCACCCCCGAAAACACCCCTAAATTAGATACCATGAGAGTAGCGGGCTGAAATAAAGTATTTTAAGAATGGAGTACACCTTTCATCCAAACTTAAATTCGTAGACCAACAAAGATCATATGGGATTCGAACAAAGGCACTTATATTGATAAATTGTTAGTCAAGCGATATACTGTTTTCGTAGCTTGGTATTTCACTAAAAGCTCTTTTATTGTCGAAAATAAATATTCCAAGGAAACTTTTGTTCCATAAAAAGTAAAAGAAGGCGCAGAGGAGCGGGCCAGGGTCAGCTAGTAGCTGTCACATAAACAGATCTGGGGACTTGATTTCTTGAACTTCTAGAGGGCGGAATTCCTATCCGATTTGGCTGAAATTTTGCAAGGCATATTTTATTCTTACTTTCAACTACTGTGTCAAATAAGGTTCACATCGGTTCATAACCTGATATAGCTGCCATATAAACCGATCTTGGGTCTTGAATTCTTGAGCCTCTAGAGGTCGCAATTATTATCCGATTTGCCTGAAATTTTGTACGACGGATCCTCTCATGACCATCAACATACGTGTTTATTATGGTCTGAATCGGTCTATAGCCCGATACAGCTCCCATATAATTCGATCTCTCTATTTTACTTCTTGAGCCCCCAAAGGGCGCAATTCTTATTTGAATTGGCTGACATTTTGAACAGGTCTCCAACATATAATTTAATTGTGACCCAAACCGGACCATATCTAGATATCGCCCTAATAGTAGAGCAAATTTTTTTTTTTTATCTTTTTTTGCCTAAGAAGAGATGCCGGGAAAAGAACTCGACCAATGCGATCCATGGTGGAGGGTATATAAGATTCGGCCCGGCCGAACTTGGCACGCTTTTACTTGTTTTGCCTAAGAAGAGATGCCGGCAAAGAACTTGACAAATGCGATTCTTGGTGGAGGGTGTATAAGATTCGGCCCGGCCGATCTTAGCACGCTTTTAGTTGTTCATTTTATTTTTGTTTCTATTTGGGACAGAAAAGCATTATAAAAAAAATTAAAAATGTAATGTCGCAAAATGCATTGAGCAGGCGAAATATATTTTATTAAAATTTTGGCTTTATAAAATTATTTCGTGGTAGGCGGGGCGAAATTTTGTCTTTAAAGAATTGATCACTGAATAATAGTCTTTAGAAAAAAATCATTAAAATGTAATTTCTAGAAAACTTTTTTATTGAAATTTTGTTTTCATGAAAAATTGAAATGAAATTTTGGTGCCAGGGATGATGAGAATGTCACGCTGAAAAAAATATATATACAAAATATAAATATAAATATTATAAATTTTGTTTTTAAAATTTAAAAAATGGTACTACCATTTTTTTGGAATAAATTTAATTTAATTTTTTTATACCCTCCACCATAAGATGGGGGGTATACTAATTTCGTCATTCTGTTTGTAACTACTCGAAATATTCGTCTGAGACCCCATAAAGTATATATATGCTTGATCGTCGTGACATTTTATGTCGATCTAGCCATGTCCGTCCGTCTGTCCGTCCGTCCGTCCGTCCGTCTGTCTGTCGAAAGCACGGTAACTTCCGAAGGAGTAAAGCTAGCCGCTTGAAATTTTGCACAAATAATTCTTATTAGTGTAGGCCGGTTGGTATTGTAAATGTCATTAATTGTCATTAAACCAAATTGTAAGTGCTCGTTCTATGTTATGGTGCTCACCTTTTCTCGAATTCAAGTAAGAAGTCTTAGCTGATTCTCGTATCTTATTTCAACCGTACTTGGCACGATTGTTGTAAGTCGTAACAGAACACTACAAGCAAAGTTTTAGACAAATGGGACGACAATTGGGACGACAAATTTATGTGGAAGCTATACCCAAAACTGAACCGATATGTTCACATTTACAATGACCAAAATAAATAAAAAGTATCTGCAAATTGGTATTGCTCATTGGTATTTTTATAGGCAAACTTACTCGTTTGCTCATTTTGATTTGCGAAATTTTTTTCTTTTTTTTACACGATTGTAGAAAGAAAAATGGGATTTCCCTTTTTTATTACTTCACATCTTATGCTTATTAATTACCATTCTCAATGGCAACCCACATTTTTTCATTGTAAACTATATCTTGAATACTTTATATCACAACCACGGCTCCCCTAAGTTGGTTCATGTCTGGTATTGTGTCTCCACCTAAGTGCCGGTATCTGTTGGACGCAAAAGCCGGGCAATGTCAAAAGAAATGCTCCAACGTCCATCATCTTCCCCGCATGCCCTACACATGCTATCACTTGCCACACCGATTTTACATAAGTGAGCTCGAAGTCCTATGTGTTCCGTTATGATACCAATAGCTATACTGACCTCCTTCTTACTCCCTTTCAGTAATAGCCTCGTCTTCTCACGATCTGGATCCCCCATAGGATTTTCGCCGACCTACCAATCGTTTCGATGTTCCACAATGTTGCATGCGCAATATTGCGGTCCGCCTGCAGGACCGCATTATGGTCAGGCAGTCTAAAGCAGATCTCAGTCCCTGGGTTCTCTATGTAGACCCCCAGGCCCACTCTGTCCTCTAGCTTTGATCCATCAGTGTAACATGATCTCCCAATTGGCAATCCAATACTGTGTCGATGGCAGCAGTGCCTCGCACTCGACTAACCTTGACGTCGGTATCCCTCAGTCAGCATCCGTAATAAGTCATTTATGGTGGTCACCCATAGGAGTGGCGATAAAATGGCCCCCCTGTGCCGTGCCTTGTGACACTTTCTCCCTTATATTTATGTCATGGGACACACAATTTATCCGCCTGTTCCTAAGCGTATAGTTTATCCAATCTCTAAGGATCGGATCCACCCGGTACTGGTCTAAGGATTGGATCAGTGTGTCAGTCCGCACATTTTTAAAAGCCCCCTCGATGTCAATGCATACCGCCAGGGTGTATGTTTTGACATTGAAGGATTCTTCTATCTTATACACAACCTAGTGCAGGGCAGTCTCCACCGACCTTCACTTGACATAGGGATGCTGTTTGTATTTGAGCAGCTCGGGGATTTTAGTTTTAAATTTTTATACCCTCCACCATAAGATGTGGGGTATACTAATTTCGTTATTCTGTTTGTAACTACTCGAAATATTCGTCTGAGACCCCATAAAGTATATATATTCTTGATCGTCGTGACTTTTTATGTCGATCTAGCCATGTCCGTCCGTCCGTCCGTCCGTACGTCTGTCAAAAGCACGCTAACTTCTGAAGGAGTAAAGCTAGCCGCTTGAAATTTTGCACAAATACTTCTTATTAGTGTAGGTCGGTTGGTATTGTAAATGGGCCATATCGGTCCATGTTTTGATATAGCTGCCATATAAACCGATCTTGGGTCTTGACTTCTTGAGCCTCTAGAGTGCGCAATTCTTATCCGATTGGAATGAAATTTTGCACGACGTGTTTTGTTATGATATCCAACAATTGCGCCAAGTATAGTTCAAATTGGTCCATAACCTGATATAGCTGCCATATAAACCGATCTTGGGTTTTGACTTCTTGAGCCTCTAGTGTGCGCAATTCTTATCCGATCAGAATGAAATTTTGCACGACGTGTTTTGTTATTATATCCAACAACTGCGCCAAGTATGGTTCAAATCGGTTTATAACCCGATATAGCTGCCATATAAACCGATCTTGGGTCTTGATTTCTTGAGCCTCTAGAGTGCGCAATTCTTATCCGATTGGGATGAAATTTTGCACGACGTGTTTTGTAATTATATCCAACAACTGTGCTAAGTATAGTTCAAATCGGCCCATAACCTGATATAGCTGCCATATAAACCGATCTTGGGTCTTGACTTCTTGAGCCTCTAGAGGGCGCAATTCTTATCCGAATGGAATGTATTTTCGCACGACGTGTTTTGTTATGATACCCAAGAACTGTGCCAAGTATGGCTTAAATCGGTTCATAACCTGATATAGCTGCCATATAAACCGATCTTGGGTCTTGACTTTTTGAGCCTTTAGAGGGCACAATTCTTATCCGATTTGAATGAATTTTTGGACGAAGTATTTCGTTATGATATCCAACAACTGTGCCAAGTATGGCATAAATCCAAATTTCTAAATTGTTAATCAATAGGTCCGAATCCAGCAAATTTTTTATTTGAATGAACAATTTCTTAATTGAACCAAGTTTTTCTGTGTAGCTTTAATCCATCCTTGTAACATGATCTTCCAGATGGCAGTACTAGTGTTCCGTCAATCCAAGACTGTGCCGCTGGCAGCAGATACACTTTGAACAAATACTTTTTATTAGTGTAGGTCGGTTGGGTTTGTTAATGGGCCAAATCGGTCCATGTTTTGATAAAGCTGCCATATAAACCGATATTGGGTCTTGACTTCTTGAGCCACTAGAGGGCGCAATTCTCATCCGAATTGACTGACATTTTGCATGTGATGTTTTTGTATCACTTCCAACAATTGTATTAAGTATGGTTTAAATCGGAACATAACCTGATATAACTGCCATATAAACCGATCTGGATCTTGACTTCTTCAGCTTTTAGAGACCGCAATTCATATCCGATTTGGCTGTAATTTTGCACGTGGTATTTTGGTAGCACCTCCAATAACTGTGATAAGTATGGCGTAAATCGATATAGCTGCCATATAAACCGATCTGGGATCTTGATTTCTTGAGCCTCTAGAGGGAGCAATTCTCATCCGATTTGGGCGAAATTTTGTACAACATCTTCTCTCATGACCTTCAACATACGGTTCTAATATGGTCTGAATCGATCAATAGCTTGATACAGCATTCATATAAATCTATCTCCCGATTTTGCTTCTTGAGCCCCTACAAGGCGCAATTCTTATCCGAGTGAACTGAAATATTACACAATGACTTTACAATGTTCAGCATTCATTTAACGTCCAAATCGGACTATAACTTGATATAGCTCCAATAGCATATCAGTTCTTATTCAATATTATTAATATAATATTAGTTACTTCATATTTAGTGGATTTCAATCATATTATACTTCCTGACATATTTCGCATTGATTTATTACAAGTTGAATTAGTTCTAGGTTGTAGGTTTCAATAATTTCTGAATGCATGCTCTCTCTAATGTTGTATGAAGAAACAGCTTCGACTTCTTTTTCGATATTTTGCATGAATTCCTGCTTTTGTTTTTGTTGCATACTTTTTAAATATGTCTCCCGTTTTTTCCAAGTCTGATTAGGCTACAAAAGTTATCTTTTTTCCATGTTTTGTTTTAAATTCTTCAGTTTGGTTTTAAGTAATAATTAGTAAAATCATACTTGGCACAGTTGTTGGAAGCCATAAAATAACACTATGCGCAAAATTTAAGCGAAATCGGTTAAAAATTGTGGCTTCCAGGGGGTCAAAAAGTCAAATCGCAAAATTTCAGCCAAATCTGACAAATTTCGGCTACCAGGAGCTCAAGAAGTCAAATCGGGAGATCGGTTTATATGGGAGCTATATGTGGTTATTGACCGATTTGACCATATTTGGCACAGTTGTTGGAAGTCATAACATAACACTATGTGCAAAACTTCAGCCAAATCGGATGTAAAATTGTGGCTTTCAGTCAAAAAGTCAAATCGGGAAATCCGTTTATATGGGAGCTATATCAAGTTCTTGACCGATTTAGTCCCCACTTGGCTCATAGACACTTTTTCCCGAATATTGATATCAGATTCCCCATACTGCTATGGTCGTAAATTTGTCCTCTTTTGGGGGTGTTTTGGGAAGGGCTGCCCCCCAAACACTTGACCCCATATTTGGATATCAGATTCGTATTCTACTCTCAAATACCTTTCATTTCAGTCCCTTATTGGCATGGTCGGTAAATATGTCCGATTTAGGGAAGTTTTGGGGGTTGGGGTGGTCCCCCTAACACTAGGTCCGACAATTGGTTATCAGATACGTTTTTTTATTCTAAATAACTTTCTATTGAGTCTCATATTGTCGTGATTGGTCTAAATATATATTTGGTAGGTTTTAGGGTGGGGCGGCACCCTAAGTACCCCATCCGAAATTTTGATACCAAATTTTTATTTTTAGGATACTATAAGAGAGCGCACAAAATTTCGCTTAAATAGCACCACCCATCACCTAGATCTGGCGTTTCTGAAAATTAGCGTAAGGGGGATGGAAAATGTATTCCAATTTTCCTGAAGATTTTTCTACTCCAATTAAACCCCAAGAAGTAAAAGTCCCGTTTAAGGGTGTGGTGGATCCCCAGAGACTTGGTCTCAAAAGTGGTCAATTTCATGCTGTACTCCCAAAGACCTTTCATTTAAAATATTGCCCAAAAAGTAATTGCGGATTTTTCATATAGTCGGCGTTGACAAATTTTTTCACAGCTTGTGACTCTGTAATTGCATTCTTTCTTCTGTCAGTTATCAGCTGCTACTTTTAGCTTGCTTTAGAAAAAAAGTGTAAAAAAGTTTATTTGATTAAAGTTTGTTCTAAGTTTTATTAAAAATGCATTTACTTTCTTTTAAAAAATCCGCAATAACTTTTTGGGCAACCCAATACATACTGCCATGGTCGGTATATATGTCCGAAACAATTAGTCCCACAATTAGATATAAGATTCGCTTTCTACTCTCAAATACCTTTAATTTGATACCCATATTGAAGTGATTGGTATTGGTGGTTTTGGGGGTGGGCGGCCTTACTAGTCGCCCCACCTCAGATTCTAATACCAAATTTTTGATCTTAGGTTAATGTAAGTGTGACAACAAAATTTCGCTTAAATCGCCCTACTTATCTTCAATATCTGGTATTTTTGAAAATAAGTGTTAAGGCCGTCTTAAAGTGGGAAAGTTAAAAAATAATACCGCAAGCAACCGCAATGAACGAAAATAAATGTTGTATGATAAATTTTGACCACTCTACCCTTTTTATACCCTCCACCATAAGATGGGGGGTATACTAATTTTGTCATTCTGTTTGTAACTACTCGAAATATTCGTCTGAGACCCCATAAAGTATATATATTCTTGATCGTCGTGAAATTTTATGTCGATCTAGCCATGTCCGTCCGTCTGTCCGTCCGTCCGTCCGTCCGTCCGTCTGTCTGTCGAAAGCACGCTAACTTCCGAAGGAGTAAAGCTAGGCGCTTGAAATTTTGCACAGATACTTCTTATTAGTGTAGGTCGGTTGGTATTGTAAATGGGTCATATCGGTCCATGTTTTGATATAGCTGCCATATAAACCGATCTTGGGTCTTGACTTCTTCAGCCTCTAGAGAGCGCAATTCTTATCCGATTGGGATGAAATTTTGCACGACGTGTTTTGTTATGACATCCAACAACTGTGATAAGTATGGTTCAAATCGGTCCATAACCTGATATAGCTGCCATATAAACCGATCTTGGGTCTTGACTTCTTGAGCCTCTAGAGTGCGCAATTCTTATCCGATTGGAATGAAATTTTGCACGACATGTTTTGTTATAATATCCACCAACTGTGCCCAGTATGGTTCAAATCGGTCCATAACCTGATATAGCTGCCATATAAACCGATCTGGGGTCTTGACTTCTTGAGCCTCTAGAGTGCGCAATTCTTATCCGATTGGAATGAAATTTTGCACGACGTGTTTTGTTACGATATCCAAAAACTGTGCCAAGTATGGTTCAAATCGGTTCATAACCTGATATAGCTGCCATATAAACCGATCTGGGATCTTGACTTCTTGAGCCTCTAGAGGTCGCAATTATTATCCGATTTGCCTGAAATTTTGTACGACGGATTCTTTCATGACCATTAACATACGTGTTTATTATGGTCGGAATCGGTTTATAGCCTGATATAGCTCCCATATAAATCGATCTCTCTATTTTACTTCTTGAGCCCACAAAGGGCGCAATTCTTATTCGAATTGGCTGACATTTTACACAGGTCTCCAACATATAATTTAATTGTGGTCCAAACCGGACCATATCTTGATATCGCTCTAATAGCAGAGCAAATCTTTTCTTATATCCTTTTTTTTCCTAAGAAGAGATGCCGGGAAAAGAACTCGACATATGCGATCCATGGTGGAGGGTATATAAGATTCGGCCCGGCCGAACTTAGCACGCTTTTACTTGTTCTGTTTACATTGGCTTCTCCACATTAGTGCCATTTACTGGCTGTTTTCAATTGGATCAACTAAATCCGTTTGAAAACAGCCAGTAGATGGAGCTAACTTAAATGTTAGTGCTACTACTCGCTTGGAGTGGCTTAACGCCTATAACATTGATCATCATGTGGTAGTTGTCTCTAAGTAACTATGTGACTACCTATTAAATAGTCATTATTTAGTCTTTTTATACCCTCCACCATAAGATGGGGGGTATACTAATTTCGTCATTCTGATTGTAACTACTCGAAATATTCGTCTGAGACCCCATAAAGTATATATATTCTTGATCGTCGTGCAATTTTAAGTCGATCTAGCCATGTCCGTCCGTCCGTCCGTCCGTCTGTCTGTCTGTCGAAAGCACGCTAACTTCCGAAGGAGTAAAGCTAGCCGCTTGAAATTTTGCACAAATACTTCTTATTAGTGTAGGTCGGTTGGTATTGTAAATGGGCTATATCGGTCCATGTTTTGATATAGCTGCCATATAAACCGATCTTGGGTCTTGACTTCTTGAGCATCTAGAGGGCGCAATTCTTATCCGATTGGAATGAAATTTTGCACGACGTGTTTTGTTATTATATCCAACAACTGTGCCAAGTATGGTTCAAATCGGTTTATAAACTGATATAGCTGTCATATAAACCGATCTTGGGTCTTGAGTTCTTGAGCCTCTAGAGTGCGCAATTCTTATCGGATTGGAATGAAATTTTCCACGACGTGTTTTGTTGCGATATCCAACAACTGTGCCAAGTATGGTTCAAATCGGTCGATAACCTCATATAGCTGTCATATAAACCGATCTTGGGTCTTGACTTCTCGAGCCTCTAGAGGGCAATTCTTATCCAATTTGGCTGAAATTTGGCACGACGTGTTTTGTTATTATATCCAACAACTGTGCCAAGTATGGTTCAAATCGGTCCATAACCTCATATAGCTGTCATATAAACCGATCTTGGGTCTTGACTTCATGAGTCATCATTTTGGGGTACAGTGGCCTACATTTGTTTGTGTCCCCACACATTAATTAAATCACACAGTATCCTGCTAAGTCTTTATGAATGATCGACTGCTTTGAGGTGAGGTGGTCCGCTAGATAGATGAGCAGAATAATGAGATCAGATTCGCAGTTCACAACCTTATACCTTTGATTAAACCCCATAGTGTCATGTATTCAGCTGTTTGGTGGAGGGCGGAGTGTTATGCGCCACACTTGAGCACAAATATGAATGACGCAAATTAATAGGTCAAATAACCTATTGGAGGCGATTTTAGGAGGTAAATCACCACCTAGGTTCATGGATGCAAAGTTTAATGTCATATTCGTAATCTGCTCTCAAATGCCTTTCATTTGAGTCTTATATAGTTATGATCGAGTAAAATTCCTGTTTGGGGGGCTTCTTGCAGGTGGGGCAACCCGAAAATACTTATACATCATTTTTTATGTCATATTCGTAATCAACTCCCGAATACATTTCAATTGAGTCCCATATTTATATGTACGTCCAATATGTTTGTTGGGGGATCTTTTGGGGTTGGAGTGGCCCCTGAGTTCCTTAGACCCAATTTTTAATTCCATATTCGTATTCTTCTCTCCAATAACTTTTATTTGATACCCATATTGCTCCGATCGGTCAACTTTGATTTTGGGTGGGGGAGGGTCCGCACCTTTCCAATATCAACAAGTTATGGTTGCCCAAAAAGTAATTGCGGATTTTTCATATAGTCGGCGTTGACAATTTTTTTCACAGCTTGTGACTCTGTAATTGCATTCTTTCTTCTGTTAGTTATCAGCTGTTACTTTTAGCTTGCTTTAGAAAAAAAGTGTAAAAACAGTATATTTGATTAAAGTTCATTTTAAGTTTTATTAAAAATGCATTTACTTTCTTTTAAAAAATCCGCAATTACTTTTTGGCAACCCAATATATAGCATATTTCTCCTTCCTGACCATATTCGTAATCTAATAGCGAATACCTTTTATTCGAGTCCCACAATGTCATTATCGTTCATATGCGTATTGGAAGGGGCTTTGGAGTCGGGGCAGCCCCCTAGGTACTAGGACCCAAATGTTGATATCAAATTTGTATTCCACTCCCGAATGCCTTACATTTGAATCCCATATTGCCTCGATCGGTCCAATTAAAATTTTTTTATGGTACTTATATAGCCTACTAGCTGACCCGGGCACGCTCCGCTGCGCCTTCTTTTATTTTATATGGGACAAAGGACAATTAAGGATCTTTTTGTGAAAAACCTTGCTACGAAAATAGTATATCGCTTGACTAATAGTTTAACAATAAAAGTGCCTTTTTCTGATTCCCATATGATCTTTATTGGTCTACGAATTTAAATTTGGATGTAAAATACTTCATTTCAGCCCGATATTCTCAGGATGTCTGATTTAGTGCTGTTTTCGCCCTGAAAAAATTTCAGCATCGTGCCCTTCTCTTAAATACCATTTATTTAAAACCCATATTGCCATTGGCTTAAGAGGAGTTTACAGGATGTGGCGTCCCCCAAACACATGGCCCCAAAATAGGTTATCAAATTCGTTTTCTAATCTCAAATACCTTTCATTTGTGCCATATATTGTCATGGTGGAGTAATTTTTTGCCTTTGGGGGTGTTTTGCGAAAGGGGTGATGTCCTCAATACATGCCCCTACATTAAGATATCAAATTCGTATTCTACTCCCAAATACCTTTATTTGAGCCCCATATTGCGATTGTCACAAAAAAATTGCTGTTTGTGGGGTATTTTGGGAAAGGGGTAGACCCCCAAAAAATTGGTTCCGAAAATGGGTATCAATTCTTGCTCTACCCCTTAAAACTTTTCATTTAAGCCCCACATTTTCATGGTCGGAAAATATGCCCGATTTAGGGGTGTTTTTGATATATTTTTTAAGCCCTGAAAATATATCAGCAACGTGCTCAATTCTCATATATCTATATATCATTTATTTGAACCCCATATTGCCCTGAATGGATATCAAATTCGTTTCCTGATTTCATTCAAACTCCTTATTGCAACAGTCAGCAAATATGTCCGGTTTGGGGTATTGGCCATTGAATATTTAGTTACACTCTTTTTAAGACCCAAATTGTCTTGATGAGCAAATACGTCCTATTTAGGGGTTGTTATGGTGGTGGGACGTCCGCTATGTTAGTACATGCAATTAAATACTTGTGGTATTGATACTTTGTTTTTACATTTTAATTTAATCATGTATGCTTTGTTCTTGAATGTATATTAGAAGCATAATTTTCTTTTTCTTGTCAGTCGTACAAAACTTTTTCTTCAATAAAAACCTTTTCTTGTATTACCCTAAACATTTTAATTTATTGAAAGTTATCTGGTTATGGGCCCAGATATGGCGGAAGAGATGTTCGCACTGCATTTGTTCGAGGGTCGGAATTACG
Organism: Stomoxys calcitrans; assembly: GCF_963082655.1. Taxonomy (NCBI): domain Eukaryota; kingdom Metazoa; phylum Arthropoda; class Insecta; order Diptera; family Muscidae; genus Stomoxys; species Stomoxys calcitrans. Next base: position 69,186,862 of record NC_081555.1, read on the forward strand.
ATAATTGGAAGTTTAGATTGGAAACGGTTTTGAACGAACACAATCTGTTGGAACTAATACAGAAAGATGTCACGGAACTTATTTCGCAAGAAACTGTCGAGGCTAAGAAATTGGAATGGAAGAAGAAGGACGCGAAGGCGAAATCTTTGATGATAAGAAGAATTGGGGATTCACATTTGGAATATGTAAAGGACAGCAAAAGTTCTTTTGAAATCTTGCAATCATTGTCAAATGTGTTTGCCAAGAAAAGCATTTCAAATCAATTGTTTCTCAGGAAAAAGCTGTTGACCATGAAATGTGAAAGCAATGAAAATTTGAACTCGTTTTTTCTCAAGTTTGATAGTGTTGTTCGACAACTGAAATCGTCGGGAGCTACGTTGGAAAAGTTGGATACCATTTGTTTTCTACTTCTTACTTTGCCGGAATCCTACAATAACGTGATAACAGCAATTGAAACATTGAACCCAGATAGTCTTGAAATGGACTTTGTCAAAAATCGTTTGCTTGAAGAGGAAAGAAAACGTATGTGTTCTAGCAATGAAGATCCAGTGGAAAGTGTTGCTATGAAAGTTTCATTTAAATTCAAATGCCATTATTGTGGCAAAATTGGACACAAAAAGAAAAACTGTTTCAAATTTAAACGAGATCAATCTGAGAAATCTGGAAACGTGGCCAATTCCGATTTGTACTTTATTGCTGACGAAGAATGCTATACAAGTCAAGTGAACAGCAATATGAAATGGATAGTTGATTCCGGAGCCAGCGATCACATGGCCAATGATGAGCGATTTTTCTTCGAGTTGCACAAGCTAGATAATCCAGTAATTATTGGTGTTGCAAAAGATGGTGTAAGTATTGTAGCCGAAAAATGTGGAACAATTGTTGGATACGTCAAAGTGAATGGGAAGTTTTCAAGGTGTTCAATAAAAAACGTTTTACTTTGCAAGGATCTGAAATGCAACTTATTTTCTATACGACGCATTGAAGAAGCAGGGATGAAAGCCGTATTTGAAAACAAAAGAGTGAAAATTTTTAAAGGGCATACTTTGATGTTGGAGGGTGATAGACAAAATAAGACATATGAATTTCAACTGAACTATGAAAATGCAAATGCCAATTTAAGTAACCATCAGCAAGTCGCAGATTTATGGCATCAACGACTATGCCATTTAAATGAGCAAGATATGAAAAAGTTGAAAGCAATGGTAAATGGGATGGACGATATTAAGGATCAAAAACCTTTTTGCGAATCATGTGTTTTCGGAAAGCAACACAGATTGCCGTTTAAAGGTAAGAAAGACAAGGAATATTCTCTTAGACCTTTGCAGCTGATTCATAGCGATGTATGTGGACCCTTAACACCAAATTCCTGGGATGGAAAGAAGTATATTGTAACATTCATAGATGACTATTCGCACTTTACTTGTGTTTATATAATGGCTAATAAATCAGAAGTTTTAACACATTTTAAAAACTACAAGGTAATGGCTGAAAATTTGCATGGCACTAAAATTTCAAAATTGAAGTGTGATAACGGCGGTGAATATTCATCGAATGCATTTAAGGATTTTTGTAGAAATTCTGGAATTACAATACAATATACTCATGCTTACACACCAGAACAGAATTGAAAATCTGAAAGGATGAACAGAACTCTAATTGAAAAAGCAAGATCTATGATATCAAAAAGTGGTGTTCCAAAATATTTGTGGTCTGAAGCAATTTACTGTGCTAATTATGTCACAAACAGAAGTCCAACCAGCTCTCTTTCATCCAACAAAACTCCTGCTGAAGTCTGGTCCGGAAATAAGCCTAACTTGTCAAACTTGAGAGTGTTTGGCTGTGCTGCATATTCCCATATTCCAAAAGCTCAACGAACGAAACTGGATATGAAATCGAGGAAACTACTTATGATTGGTTATAGTGGAAATGGCTATCGTTTATGGGATACAGCTGGAAGGAAGCTAGTTCTGTCAAGATATGTTTTATTTAATGAGACCGAGTTTAATAATCCGCTGCCTGTAAGAAAGGATGTATCTATAGTACTAGAGAAGTCGTATAAGGAAAATGAAAATAGCCTGGAACAAAGTACTGGGACTGAAGAAGAAAACAGTGAGGATGAAATATTCGAAGAAACAGTTAATTTCCCGGAAGAACCAAATATGTTGGAAAATGGCGATATAGATCCATGCTTAATGAAAGCACAGAACCAACTGTAGAACTGCGTAGAAGTACAAGAACAATAAATCCCCCTAGACGATTTCATTATATGGCTTTGGCTTTAAGTGCAGAACAATTTGTATCGGAAGTTCCTACTATGTAGATATGAAGACGTTGAAAACTGTGTTGATGCTGATGAGTGGTATGCTGCAATTAATTCAGAATTAAATTCTTTGAGCAAGAACAACACATGGGAATTAGTTCAACGTCCAAACGCAAAAAGTGTCGTAAGTTCGAAATGGGTATTTCGGCGAAAGTTGGATGAAAACGGGAATCCAGGTGAATACAAAGCACGAGTTGTTGCTAGAGGATTTACTCAGTGTCAAGGTTTTGACTACAATGAGACATATTCTCCTGTGGCTAGAATTGGTACTTTCCGTATTTTGTTAGCAGTCGCGAATAAAATGAAATATATCATACATCAAATGGATGTCAAGACCGCGTTTTTGAATGGATATCTACGAGAGGAAATATACATGGATCCACCGAAAGGTCTTGAATGTAAATCAAATGTTGTGTGTAAACTTAACCGTTCCCTGTATGGATTAAAGCAATCACCTCGAATGTGGAATGAAAGATTTAATTCCTTTATATTATCATTGAATTTTACAAGATCGAAAAATGACTATTGCTTGTATATCCGCACAGACAATGGCAATGTAATATATTTACTGCTTTATGTAGACGATCTTCTTATTGTTGGCAACAATATGAAAGCAATTCAAGATTTAAAATTACAGCTCAAATCGGAATTTGAAATGAAGGACATGGGAGACATTGACGTCTATTTGGGAATTAAAGTAAATAGAAATATTGAAGAATCCACAATTGAAATGACTCAAAAAGGTTTCATAGTAAATCTATTAAAGAAGCTTGGAATGGAAAACTGTAAAAATGCAGATACTCCAATGGAGCCTAAGTTGTCCTTACCTAATGATATCAATGAGAAAACTCAACTCACTAAAGAACCTTACAAAGAATTGATTGGCTGTTTAATGTATTTGATGCTTACTTCGCGGCCTGATATAAGTGTCAGTGTAAACTATTTAAGCCGTTTTCAAAATTGTGCTACAGATTGTCACTGGAGTCATCTGAAAAGAATTCTTCGGTATCTAAAGAAGACCAAAGATATGAAGCTTTTATTTGATGGAAAATCTGATGAGACATTATTTGCATATTGCGACGCAGATTGGGGAAATGATACCAACGATAGAAAATCTATGAGTGGTTATTTAGTAAAATTATTTGGATCTACGGTTTCATGGTCTACTAAGAAACAACCAACGGTTTCACTTTCTTCGACCGAGGCAGAATACATAGCACTTTGTATTACAGCTAGTGAAATTATGTATCTACTGAAATTATTGCAGGATTTGAACATAAATATTGATTTGCCTATAACTATTTACGAAGATAATATGTTTTGCATAAAGATCGCGGAAGAGCCTAAAGAACATCAACGAATGAAACATATTGATATCAAATATCATTTTCTCCGAGATCTGGTTCAAGATAAGATAATCAACATTGTTTACAAATCAAGTAAGGAACAAGTCGCAGATTTCTTTACCAAGTCTTTGACAAAAATTCCTTTTGAAAAATTTAGAGATAGTATTGGATTTATTTAATTGGATGGGGGTGTTAGTATATGCAATTAAATACTTGTGGTATTGATACTTTGTTTTTACATTTTAATTTAATCATGTATGCTTTGTTCTTGAATGTATATTAGAAGCATAATTTTCTTTTTCTTGTCAGTCGTACAAAACTTTTTCTTCAATAAAAACCTTTTCTTGTATTACCCTAAACATTTTAATTTATTGAAAGTTATCTCGCTAGACAGTTGGTCCCTAATGTTGATATCAGATACGTTGTCTACTCCCAAATACCTTTAATTTGAGCCCCATATTTTTATATCGGCAAACGTGACCAGCTTGGGGGGTGTTTGTTTATTATGGTCTGAATCGGTCCATAGCCCGATACAGCTCCCATATAAATCGATCTCTCTATTTTACTTTTTGAGCTCACAAAGGTCGCAATTCTTATTCGAATTGGCTGACATTTTACACAGGTCTCCAACATATAATTTAATTGTGCGGACCATATCTTGATATCGCTCTAATAGCGGAGCAAATCTTTTCTTATATCTTTTTTTTTTTTGCCTAAGAAGAGATGCCGGGAAAAGAACTCGACAAATGCGATCCATGGTGGAGGGTATATAAGATTCGGCCCGGCCGAACTTAGCGCGCTTTTACTTGTTATATATAAGATTGCTCCTTCCGGAAACTCCCCACAACCTGTGAAAATTTTAAACAAATCAATTTATATGTTAGGTTAGGTTAGGTTAGGTTTTAAAGAGGGTGCATATAGTAATCCACCCCAAGCCACTATGGACATACACCTAAGCCAGTAATCGGCTTGTTGTGCGCTATAAAATTATAAAGTAACCTCTAGAAATTTTAATTTTAATTTAGGAATTCCGTGCTACTTACAAAATCCTAAATTGTTATCAATACCACTCCCCTAAGTTGGTTCATGTCTGATATTGTGTCTCCACCTAAGTGCCGGTATCTGTTGGACGAGAAAGCCGGGCAATGAAATAGGAAATGCTTCGACGTCTCATCATCTTCCACGAATGCCCTACACATGATATCAATTGCCGCACCGATTCAACATAAGTGAGCTCTTAGTCCTATGTGTCATGTTATGATACCAATAGCTACACTGACGTCCTTCTTGCTTCCTTTCAGAAATAGCCTGGTCTTCGCACGAACTGGATCCCCCCTTAAGATTTTCGCCGTCCTACCGACCGTTTCGCTGTTCCACAATGTTTCATGCGCATTCGTCGCCCACTCCCTTAACTCGGACTGCGTCGACCCGAAAGGCTTCGGGTTAACCAATTTTATTGACGACAGTCATCTGGCCTTCACCGCCAAATCGTCTGCCCTTTCATTTCCCCTTACTCCGTAATGGCCCGGCACCCAAACGATGCGGACTTTCCCATACTCAGAGAAGGCGTTAATCTCCTTATTACACTTCAAAACTGTTCGTGACCTTACCGTCCTGGTTGTTATTGCCCTTATGGAAATTTTACTGTCGGTGAAGATGTTTACATTCGACGTACTCGCGTTAGCACCACACCACTTCACGCATTCCGTGATCGCCCGGATTTCCACCTGCAGGACCGTATTAGAACCCCAGACCCACTCTGTCTACTAGCTTTGATCCATCAGTGTAACATGATCTTCCAGATGGCAATACTAGGGTTCCGTCATTCCAAGACTGTGCCGATGGCAGCAGTGCCTCGCACTTGACTTCAAGGTTCATCGCAGGTATCCGATCGAATACCTCTTCCCTTCCTTCCAGGTTTCCTATCGTCGCATCGATTATACCGTGATGGTATGAGCTGCTCCCATCCTCAATCCATCCTCCCACTGCCTTAAGTCTCATAGCCGCAGTGTGGGTCGGATATCTAGAATAGTCTCCAGTGCTCTAGTGGGCGTGGTCCTCATCGCTCCGCCAATGCCAAGACAACATGTTCTCTGAACCTGTTGTATGGTCCTTATCTTGCACTTTTTCTCCATAGCAGTCCACCAAACTACTGAGGCGTAAGTAAGTATTGGTCTAATCACGCTCCTGTAGAGCCAGTGGACTATCCGAGGATTCAAGCCCCGTTTCGAGCCTACGGCCCGTCTACATAATGCCCATCATCTGTGAGCCTACTCAGTTTGCTCCTGAATGTGACACTTCCAATTCAGTTTCCTGTCCAATATCATACCAAACTATTTGACCTTGCCGGTCTATATGGCAGCAAATCGTCTTATTGAGGAAACGTGGTGCCCACCTTCGTCTTCCTCGTGAACAGGCATATTTCAGTCTTCTCTGGGTTACGGCTGTGAGTTGTTTGCTAATTGCGACTCGGTAAGTAGACGTAAGCTAAACACCTTTTTTAATAGCGTTACTCGTTATGTATTTGGCTTGAGACGGCGCGATTCCATCTCTGAATACTCTTTATCTCTGTATGGCGTCTCCTTACAGCAATTGTTGTTCCTAAGATCACTTACTTTCCTGCATAAACTGATCAACACGCAGGCACCACAATATCTGTGTGGATTTCTTGATTTCGCCAGATCTACTAGAGGTAAAAAAATCATTCCCAAAATGTATCGGAGGCTTGTTTCTGAATGGCATATGTTCATATTCGCTGTACGTCTCTGGAATTCTTTTCCGAACGATCTGCAATTACTCAGTAACTCGGCAACATTTAAAACCAGACTTTGGAAACATTTTACTGCATTAAGTTGATGAATGTTAAGACTCATTTATATATTAATTTTTATTCTTCTATACTTAACTTAATTTCATTTTTTTCGGATCAACTAAGTCTACTAATTCCTCTTTAATTGATAAATTCACTTTTGTTTTTTTTTTCTTTTAAATTCAAATCTACAAAGCCACAATTGTTAGTTTTTTCCGTAAGTTATTCATTCAAAATCTGTGATGTATTGTATAGCTATAGATTCTTAGTTTTAAGTGTTTACTATGTACAATTGTTGGAGATATATCCCGCACTTTAATTAAAAGAATTTTATATTCTTGTTGTGCGGGTGTAAATAAATAAATTACAAATTACAAATTACATTGAGACCTCTGGGTCTAGCCCAGTCATATGCCATATGCAAGATCTTCACGGCCATTCTGCATAGCACGTTCGGATCCTTACCCCTTAGAAGTATTATAACATCGTCTGCATAGCAGACGGGTTCAAATCGCTTCTCAGTCAGCTTCCGTAATAGGTCATTTATGGTGGTCACCCATAGGAGTGGCGATAAAATGCCCCCCTGTGGCGTGCCCTGTGCCACTTTCTCCCTTATACTTATGCCATGGCACACACAATTTTTCCTCGTGTCCCTTATCATATGGTTTATCCGGTCTCTAAGGACCGGGTCCACCCGGTACGGGTCTAAGGATTGGATCAGTGTGTAGGCCCGCACATTGTTACAAGGAATTATCCTTGACTACTGCCAGGCTTTTGGACTATATGCAAGTCCTAAGCACACTGTGAAAATTTTGGCCAGACGAGTCGCCAGATAAACTACCTCTTGCTGCTACGTTGCAGTACACAACGTAAGGCAAACAAAATCATAGATGATTTTTGACGCGTCAAGACGGCAACAACATATAATTGAGAAAATATAACATTCCAACTTCATTTGATATGGTATTACATTCGGAAATCAATGTGCAAATATTGATCAAATAAAATTAACTCCTTTATTATTTAAAATGTCAACCTTCTTCACCACTGGGTATCTATGAGTATATTGAACAGACGTAACTGTAAATGGCACTTAGCGAGTAGTAAAGTGATATAGGTAAGTAGCTCAATTAACCAGTAATATAATTGGAAAGGAACTGTATTTTTATTAACTTTAAGCTAAAACAAGTAAAAAGGCGTTAAGTTCGGCCGGGCCGAACTTTGGATACCCACCACCTCGGGTATATATGAAAACCACCATTCATCAAAATTCGGTGAAAATTTCATACCTTATACTCATATACCTCATACCGATCTGAGCTATATACGACACGGATGTCGAAAAGGCGAACATAAGTCACTGTGTCAAATTTCAGTGAAATCGGATTATAAATGCGCCTTTTATGGGGCCAGGACTTTAAATCGAGATATCGGTCTACATGGCAGCTATATCCAAATCTGGACCGATTTGGGCCAAGTAGCATAAGCATGTCGAAAAGCTAACACAAAGCACTGTCCCAAATTTCGGCGAAATCGGACAATAAATGCCTCTTTTATGGGCTCTAAACCTTAAATCCAGAGATCGGTCTATATGGCAGCTATATACAAATCTGAACCGATCTGGGCAAAATTGAAGAAGGACGTCGAAGAGCCTAACAAAACTCACTGTGCCAAATTTCAGCGACATCGGACAATAAATGCGTCTTTTATGGCCCCAAAACCTTAAACCTAGATATCGGTCTATATGGTAGCTATATCCAAATCTGGACCGATCTGTGCGATATTGCAGAAGTATGTCAAGGGGCTTAATTTAACTCACTGTTCCAAATTTCGGGGACATCGGGCAATAAATGAACATTTTATGGGCCCAAAACCATAAATCAAGAAATCGGTCTATATGGCAGCTATATCCAAATCTGAACCGATCTGGCCCAAATTGAAGAAATATATCAAAGGGCCTAACACAACTCACTGTCCCAAATTTCAGCAAAATCGGATAATGAATGTAGCTTTTATGAGCCTTACACCATAAATCGGAGGATCAATCTATATGGCAGCTATATCCAAATCTGGACCGATCTGAGCCAAATTAACGAAGGATGTCGATGGGCCTTACATAATTCACTGTCCCAAATTTCATCAAAATCGGATAATAAATGTGGCATTTGTGGGCCTAAGACCCTTAGCCGGAGGATCGGTCTATATGGCAGCTATATCCAAATCTGAACCGATCTGAACCAAATTAACAAAGAATGTGGAAGGGCCTAACACAACTCACTGTCCCAAATTTCAGCGAAATCGGATAATAAATGTGGCTTTTATGGGCCTTAGACCCTAAATCGGAGGATCGGTCTATATGGCAGCTATATCCAAATCTAGACCGATCTGAGCCGAATTGACGAAGGATGTCGAAGGGCCTAACACAACTCACTGCCCCAAATTTCAACAAAATCGGATAATAAATGTGGCTTTTATGGTGCTAAGACCCTAAATCGGCGGATCGGTCTATATGAGGGCTATATCAAGATATAGTCCGATATAGCCCATCTTCGAACTTAACCTGCTTATGGATAAAAAAAGAATCTGTGCAAAATTTCAGCTGATCAAGAAAATATATACTTTATAGGTTCGGAAATGGATATTTCGATGTGTTGCAAACGGAATGACAAAATGAATATACCCCCATCCTTCGGTGGTGGGTATAAAAAACGTGTATAATCTACATGTAATAATATTAATGGAAAGTTTGTATCTGTTTTACGGTGGCGTTAAAATGCAAGAAAAACCCCTATTTTGCCAGCGTCTGTTAACCCTCTATGTATAAAGCGTTAACTAAACTATCAAACTTCTAATTTGTACACATATATTGCAATGTTTTTTATATCCTCCACCATAAGATGGGGGGTATACTAATTTCGTCATTCTGTTTGTAACTACTCGAAATATTCGTCTGAGACCCCATAAAGTATATATTGGGTTGCCCAAAAAGTAATTGCGGATTTTTTAAAAGAAAGTAAATGCATATTTAATAAAACTTAGAATGAACTTTAATCAAATATACTTTTTTACACTTTTTTTCTAAAGCAAGCTAAAAGTAACAGCTGATAACTGACAGAAGAAAGAATGCAATTACAGAGTCACAAGCTGTGAAAAAATTTGTCAACGCCGACTATATGAAAAATCCGCAATTACTTTTTGGGCAACCCAATATATTCTTGATCGTCGTGAAATTTTGTGTCGATCTAGCCATGTCCGTCCGTCTGTACGTCTGTCCGTCCGTCCGTCCGTCCGTCTGGAATGACGGACGACGTATTTTGTTATGATATCGAACAAGTGTGCCAAGTATGGTTCAAATCGGTTCATAACCTGATATAGCTGCCATATAAACCGATCTGGGGTCTTGACTTCTTGAGCCTCTAGAGTGCACAATTCTTATCCGATTGGAATGAAATTTTGCACGACGTGTATTGTTATTATATCCAACAACTGTGCCAAGTATGGTTCAAATCGGTCCATAACCTGATATAGCTGTCATACAAACCGATCTTGGGTCTTGACTTCTTGAGCCTCTAGAGTGCGCAATTCTTATCCGATTGGGATGAAATTTTGCACGACGTGTTTTGTTATGATATCCAACAACTGTGCTCAGTATGGTTCAAATCGGTCCATAACCTGATATAGCTGCCATATAAACCGATCTTGGGTGTTGACTTCGTGAGCCTCTAGAGTGCGCAATTCTTATCCGATTGGGATGAAATTTTGCACGACGTGTTTTGTTATGATATCCAACAACTGTGCCAAGTATGGTTCAAATCGGTCCATAACCTGATATAGCTGTCATATAAACCGATCTTGGGTCTTGACTTCTTGAGCCTCTAGAATGCGCAATTCTTATCCGATTGGAATGAAATTTTGCACGACGTCTTTTTTTTATTATATCCAACAACAGTGCCAAGTATGGTTCAAATCGGTTCATAACCTGATATAGCTGCCATATAAACCGATCTGGGGTCTTGACTTCTTGAGCCTCTAGAGTGCGCAATTCTTATCCGATTGGAATGAAATTTTGCACGACGTGTTTTGTTACGATATCCAACAACTGTGCCAAGTATTGTTCAAATCGGTCCATAACCTTATATAGCTGTCATATAAACCGATCTTGGGTCTTGACTTCTTGAGCCTCTAGAGGTCGCAATTATTATCCGATTCGCCTGAAATTTTGTACGACGGATTCTCTCATGACCATTAACATACGTGTTTATTATGGTCTGAATCGGTATATAGCCCGATACAGCTCCCATAAAAATCGATCTCTCTATTTTACTTCTTGAGCCCACAAAGGGCGCAATTCTTATTCGAATTGGCTGACATTTTACACAGGTCTCCAACATATAATTTAATTGTGGTCCAAACCGGACCATATCTTGATATCGCTCTAATAGCAGAGCAAATCTTTTGTTATATTCTTTTTTTGCCTAAGAAGAGATGGCGGGAAAATAACTCGACAAATGCGATCCATGGTGGAGGGTATATAAGATTCGGCCCGGCCGAACTTAGCACGCTTTTACTTGTTTTATTTCCCTAGAATTTGCAATTATGTACGTTGAGTTCAGTGTTGGTTGAATTTGAAAACCATTGTAAAGAATATTAAATAACAGATTTGTTTGAAGAAGTTTTACTAATTATAGAAGATAAAAGGAGGGCAGTCAAAAACCATATATCTGTTGTAGAACTAGATGATGAAGACATTGGGGCAAAGGAACCATCGAACATTTATCAAGAGGAAGAGAAGGAAAATTGTATAAATATTAGTGAAACGTCAGGGATTAGCAATATTTAAAAGGAAATCTTGGTTAAAAACATTCATAATCTTATTGAACAGGACATTACCCCTAAGTTGCCGAGTGGTAGTTCATCTTCGGAAAGCTTTCAAAGTGTATTTCCAAGTACGTAAATTCTACTAAAATACAAGAAGAAAGAAGTGATAATCAAAATGATGAAAATGTAGATTTGCAATTCTTTGTGACTAAGTAATGAATTCGTGAAAATGAAGTTAACAGAAATCCAAGTTGGCAATCAATTGATTGAGATAGTCAAATGCATTGAGGAAGATGACAAAAAAAGAATAAAGCAAGGATTCATATTTAAGGTTGGAAGTTTCAATTTGAAAACAAGTGAACAGTATTTTGGTGAATCGTATAATATTTGAGAAAGCTCGGAATTAATGAAATATATTGAAGACAGAGTTCGGAGAAGTTTTGTTTCCCTAAATAACGTGTGCCCAATCAATTTCACCACGACACCCAAATTTAGGTTTAAAAACACAATACAAGTTTTATATTCACAATGTATATATTTTCCGACTTGTAGGCGTTATAAATTTGAGGTTACGCTTTCAAGCAATCCTCCTACAGTAAATGTTTTCTCTGATAAAAAGATTGTTGCTCACCCTGAAAAGGGATTGAAAATTCAGGAAGTGAGAGAGATTAGAAGAAAAATTGTTAAAGACGAGTTGAAAAGTCAATTACCATCAAATTATCGGAATAAGACGTTAGTGAAACTTTCAGATGAGCTTCGCGATGTGAGTTATTTATGTGATGTTGTGTCGGAAGATGTTTGCCGAAAAATTAGGTCAAATATATTACATCCTATCGATAGTCACGAAGATCCAGCAATAGATGTATATCTAATGCAAAAGGATAAAGAGTGGTCCAATTTTATTCAAAGAACTGGACGTCCTCAACTTACATACATGTTTTCAGAGGGTCAATTGAAGAAGACCAAAGTGGAGAAAAATCTACTATTAAAAATGAGGAGAAAATAACTGGAAGACCGATGGAAAGATCAAGTGGTGGAAGACACCTCGGAACTTAGTGTTACAGATTTAAGAATAAGCGCAGAAGATCGACGCGCTTGGAATGCTATTCTACGTTCGGCTAGTGCAACAAATGTTCTGTCATAGCCAATTTAAGCATAAAGCAAACTAGTATCAATTTTATAGCAGACTAAAGAGGCTTTTAAGAATTGACGGCGTCACATTTGTATTTTTGCTTAGCTTTATACGAAACATATAGACGCCATTACAAAATATTTGTTTTATTTTAATGAATGCAATGTAATACCAATTGTACGGACAAAAATATTTTAAAATATATAAAAGTGGTAAAATTAGAAATATTACAAACTTAAAGGAAGTTTTGGATAAGTAAACATGGTAATGTATCTTGTATTGTAAATGATACATATAAAGACGCCACTTCTGAAGATCAATGGATATGGAATCCATTTCGAATACAAAGAAAAGAAATTGGTCATGGTCTAACATTATTTTTATACCCTCCACCATAAGATGGGGGGTATACTAATTTCGTCATTCTGATTGTAACTACTCGAAATATTCGTCTGAGACCCCATAAAGTATATATATTCTTGATCGTCGTGAAATTTTAAGTCGATCTAGCTATGTCCGTCCGTCTGTCCGTCCGTCCGTCTGTCTGTCGAAAGCACGCTAACTTCCGAAGGAGTAAAGCTAGCCGCTTGAAATTTTGCACAAATACTTCTTATTAGTATAGGTCGGTTGGTATTGTAAATGGGCCATATCGGTCCATGTTTTGATATAGCTGCCATATAAACCGATCTTGGGTCTTGACTTCTTGAGCCTCTAGAGTGCGCAATTCTTATCCGATTGGGATGAAATTTTGCACGACGTGTTTTGTTATGATATCCAACAACTGTGCCAAGTATGGCTCAAATCGGCTTATAACCTGATATAGCTGCCATATAAACCGATCTTGGGTCTTGACTTCTTGAGCCTCTAGAGTGCGCAATTCTTATCCGATTGGAATGAAATTTTGCACGACGTGTTTTGTTATGATATCCAACAACTGTGCTAAGTATGGTTCAAATCGGTCCATAACCTGATATAGCTGCCATATAAACCGATCTGGGGTCTTGACTTCTTGAGCCTCTAGAGTGCGCAATTCTTATCCGATTTGACTGAATTTTGCACGACGTGTTTTGTTACGATATCCAACAACTGTGCCAAGTATGGTTCAAATCGGTCCATAACCTCATATAGCTGTCATATAAACCGATCTCGGGTCTTGACTTCTCGAGCCTCTAGAGGGTGCAATTCGTATCCAATTTGGCTGAAATTTCGCAAAATGTTTTTTATTGTTACTTTCAAGAACTATGTCCAATAAAGTACAAGTCGGTTCATAACCTGATATAGCTGCCATATAAACCGATCAGGGTTCTTGACTTCTTGAGTCTCTAGAGGTCGCAATTATTATCCGATTTGCCTGAAATTTTGTGCGACGGATTCTTTCATGACCATCAACAAACGTGTTTATTATGGTCTGAATCGATCCATAGCCCGATACAGCTCCCATATAAATCGATCTCTCTATTTTACTTTTTGAGCTCACAAAGAGCGCAATTCTTATTCGAATTGGCTGACATTTTACACAGGTCTCCAACATATAATTTAATTGTGGTCCAAACCGGACCATATCTTGATATCGCTCTAATAGCAGAGCAAATCTTTTCTTATATCTTTTTATACCCTCCACCATAAGATGGGGGGCATACTAATTTCGTCATTCTGATTGTAACTACTCGAAATATTCGTCTGAGACCCCATAAAGTATATATATTCTTGATCATCATGACATTTTATGACGATCTAGCCGTGTCCGTCCGTCTGTCTGTCGAAAGCACGCTAACTTCCGAAGGAGTAAAGCTAGCCGCTTGAAATTTTGCACAAATACTTCTTATTAGTGTAGGTCGGTTGGTATTGTAAATGGGCCATATCGGTCCATGTTTTAATAAAGCTGCCATATAAACCGATCTTGGGTCTTGACTTCTTGAGCCTCTAGAGTGCGCAATTCTTATCCAATTGGAATGAAATTTTGGACGACGTGTTTTGTTATGATGTCCAACAACTGTGCCAAGTATAGTTCAAATCGGTTTATAACCTGATATAGCTGCCATATAAACCGATCTTGGGTCTTGACTTCTTGAGCCTCTAGAGGGCGCAATTCTTATCCGAATGGAATGGAATTTCGCACGACGTGTTTTGTTATGATGCCCAACAACTGTGCCAAGTATGGTTTAAATCGGTTCATAACCTGATATAGCTGCCATATAAACCGATCTTGGGTCTTGACTTCTTGAGCCTCTAGAGGGCACAATTCTTATCCGATTTGAATGAATTTTTGCACCAAGTATTTCGTTATGATAATCAACAACTGTGCCAAGTATGGTTGAAATCGGTCTATAACCTGATATAGCTGTCATATAAACAGATCTGGTGATTTGACTTCTTGAGCTTTTAGAGGGCGCAATTCCTATCCGATTTGGCTGAAATTTTGCATGACGTATTTTATTTTTACTTTCAACAACTGTGTCAAATAAGGTTCAAATCGGTTCATAACCTGATATAGCTGCCATATAAACCGATCAGGGATCTTGACTTCTTGAGTCTCTAGAGGTCGCAATTATTATCCGATATGCCTGAAATTTTGTACGACGGATCCTCTCATGACCATCAACAAACGTGTTTATTATGGTCTGAATGGGTCTATAGCCCGATACAGATCCCATATAAATCGTTCTCTCTATTTTACTTCGTGAGCCCCAATGGGCCCAATTCTTATACGAATTGGCTGAAATTTTACACAGGTCTCCAACATATAATTTAATTGTGGTCCGAACCGGACCATATCTTGATATCGTTTCATAGCAGAGCAACTCTTTTCTTATATCCTTTTTTGCCTAAGAAGAGATGCCGGGAAAAGAACTCGACAAATGCGATCCATGGTGGAGGGTATATAAGATTCGGCCCGGCCGAACATAGCACGCTTTTACTTGTTTTTTTTTGCCTAAGAAGAGATGCTGGGAAAAATACTCGACAAATGCGATCCATGGTGGAGGGTATATAAGATTCGGCCCGGCCGAACTTAGCACGCTTTTACTTGTTTTGATTATTTTATTCTATACAATTATTAACAAACATAAACGAAATAAAATGAGATTAAAATTATTTTCAATGGTATTTATTTTGCTTCATTAGGGGGTGGCATATTCAATAACGGTTTGGTATTGAAACCTATAAAATAAAATAAAATAAACACTGTTTCCTCATTCTAAAGTTTTTAATAAGTTAATACAAACATATTTAACATTGGGGCATTCGATACATATTATTTAAAAATTTGCGAATTTTTTGAGTTAATTTTGGGTCTTTTGTATTATTGTTTTGAAATGAGCATGTTTGGTATCATAGAAAAAAGTTTGCTGAATATAGCAAACACCGTCTGCTGAATTTAAGTATTTATTATACCAGTAGTTCTGCTGTTACAGCAGTAGTTCTGTAATTGCAGAGTAGCAGGCTGACAGCTACTTAATTATGAAGGGGATGTAAAAAGAAAAAATAAAATACAAATATAAATATATGTGAATGTTTATAATTATCACTAGATGTATAATTCCCATGTTTAGAGCAATAAAAAAAATGCGAGCGAGCTCAGCCACATTTCAAAAGGTATACCAATGGATGGATCAGTTAGCTTCTTTACAGTAATATTCCACAAAATAAAATCAACTCTCCCAACAAAATTTGCAGAAATAATTCTAAAATTACCTGAAGTGATCAAAACTAGTAACAGGTAAAAATAACAAATAGCATATAATTTATTAAGCAGATTTTTGTACTTAGAACAGTAGATTTTGTTTGCTCATTGAGGGTAATGAAGCATGTTATGATCTCAGGTTCGATCCCCGGCCAGAAGAAATTTGTTTTGAAAAAAAATTTTTTTTGGGTAATAAGTTGCGCCAGATTTGGTAAAATACTATGGTATTCTACCAAATTTGGTGCAAATTATTCGCTCCCCCTACAATGAAAAAGACTTGCTATTTTTATTTAAATTATTTCATTCATTTTTATACCATCCACCATAAGATGGGGGGTATACCAATTTCGCCATTCTTTTTGTAACTACTCGAAATATTCGTCTGAGGCCCCATAAAGTATATATATTCTTGATCGCCGTGACATTTTATGTCGATCTAGCCATGTCCGTCCGTCTGTCCGTCCGTCCGTCTGTCTATCGAAAGCACGCTAACTTCCGAAGGAGTAAAGCTAGCCGCTTGAAATTTTGCACAAATAAATCTTATTAGTGTAGGTCGGTTGGTATTGTAAATGGGCCATATCGGTCCATGTTTTGATATAGCTGCCATATAAACCGATCTTGGGTCTTGACTTCTTGAGCCTCTAGAGTGCGCAATTCTTATCCGATCGGGATGAAATTTTGCACGACGTGTTTTGTTATTATATCCAACAACTGTGCCAAGTATGGTTCAAATCGGTGTATAACCTTAAGTAGCTGTCATATAAACCGATCTTGGGTCTTGACTTCTTGAGCCTCTAGAGTGCGCAATTCTAATCCGATTGGAATGAAATTTTGCACGACGTGTTTTGTTATGATGCCCAACAACTGTGTCAAGTATGGTTCAAATCGGTTCATAACCTGATACAGCTGCCTTATAAACCGATCTTGGGTCTTGACTTCTTGAGCCTCTAGAGTGCGCAATTCTTATACGATTTGAATGAAATTTTGCACGACGTGTTTTGTTATGATATCCAACAACTGTGCCAGGTATGGTTCAAATCGGTCGATAACCTTATATAGCTGTTATATAAACCGATCTTGGGTCTTGACTTCATGAGCCTCTAGAGGGCGCAATTCTTATCCAATTTGAATAAATTTTGGCACGTAGTATTTTGTTATGATATCCAACAACTATGTCAAATAAGGTTCAAATCGGTTCATAACCTGATATAGCTGCCATATAAACCTATCTGGGATCTTGACCCCTATAAGTCGCAATTATTATCCGATATGCCTGAAATTTTGTACGACGGATCCTCTCATGACTATCAACAAACGTGTTTATTATGGTCTGAATCGGTCTATAGCCCGATACAGATCCCATATAAATCGTTCTCTCTATTTTATTTCGTGAGCCCCAATGGGCGCAATTCTTATACGAATTGGCTGAAATTTTACACAGGTCTCCAACATATAATTTAATTGTGGTCCGAACCGGACCATATCTTGATATCGTTTTAATAGCAGAGCAAGTCTTTTCTTATATCCTTTTTTGCCTAAGAAGAGATGCCGGGAAAAGAACTCGACAAATGTGATCCATGGTGGAGGGTATATAAGATTCGGCCCGGCCGAACTTAGCACGCTTTTACTTGTCATTTTTAAAACCCTCCACCATAAGATGGGGGGTATACTAATTTCGTCATTCTGTTTGTAACTACTCGAAATATTCGTCTGAGACCACATAAAGTATATATATTCTTGATCGTCGTGACATTTTATGTCGATCTAGCCATGTCCGTCCGTCTGTCCGTCCGTCCGTCCGTCTGTCCGTCCGTCCGTCCGTCTGTCCGTCCGTCCGTCTGTCCGTCCGTCCGTCCGTCCGTCTGTCCGTCCGTCCGTCCGTCCGTCTGTCTGTCGAAAGCACGCTAACTTCCGAAGGAGTAAAGCTAGCCGCTTGAAATTTTGCACAAATACTTCTTATTAGTGTAGGTCGGTTGGTATTGTAAATGGGCCATACGGGTCCATGTTTTGATATAGCTGCCATATAAACCGATCTTGGGTCTTGACTTCTTGAGCCTTTAGAGTGCGCAATTCTTATCCGATTGGAATGAAATTTTGCACGACGTGTTTTGTAATGATATCCAACAATTGTGCTAAGTATGGTTCAAATCGGTTCATAACTTGATATAGCTGCCATATAAACCGATCTGGGGTCTTGACTTCTTGAGCCTCTAGAGGGTACAATTCTTATCCGATTGAAATGGAATTTCGCACGACGTGTTTTGTTATGATACCCAACAACTCTGCCAAGTATGGTTCAAATCGGTTCATAACCTGATATAGCTGCCATATAAACCGATCTTGGGTCTTGACTTCTTGAACCTCTAGAGGGCGCAATTCTTATCCGATTGAAATGGAATTTCGCACGACGTGTTTTGTTATGATCCCAACAACTGTGCCAAGTGTGGTTTAAATCGGTCCGTAACCTGATATAGCTGCCATATAAACCGATCTTGGGTCTTGACTTCTTGAGCCTCTAGAGTGCGCAATTCTTATGCGATTGGAATGAATTTTTGGCACCAAGTATTTCGTTATGATATCCAACAACTGTGCCAAGTGTGGTTGAAATCGGTCCATAACCTGATATAGCTGTCATATAAACAGATCTGGGGATTTGACTTCTTGAGCTTCTAGAGGGCGCAATTCCTATCCGATTTGGCTGAAATTTTGCATGACGTATTTTATTTTTACTTTCAACAACTGTGTCAAATAAGGTTCAAATCGGTTCATAACCTGATATAGCTGCCATATAAACCGATCTGGGATCTTGACTTCTTGACCCCTAGAAGTCGCAATTATTATCCGATATGCCTGAAATTTTGTACGACGGGTCCTCTCATGACCATCAACAAACGTGTTTATTATGGTCTGAATCGGTCTATAGCCCGATACAGATCCCATATAAATCGTTCTCTCTATTTTACTTCGTGAGCCCCAATGGGCGCAATTCTTATACGAATTGGCTGAAATTTTACACAGGTCTCCAACATATAATTTAATTGTGGTCCGAACCGGACCATATCTTGATATCGTTTTAATAGCAGAGCAACTCTTTTCTTATATCCTTTTTTGCCTAAGAAGAGATGCCGGGAAAAGAACTCGACAAATGCGATCCATGGTGCAGGGTATATAAGATTCGGCCCGGCCGAACTTAGCACGCTTTTACTTGTTTATTGTTACTTTCAACAACTATGTCAAATAAAGTACAAGTCGGTTCACAACCTGATTTAGCTGCCATGTAAACCGATCTGGGATCTTGACTTCTTGACCCCTAGAAGTCGCAATTATTATCCGATTTGCCTGAAATTTTGTACGACGTATTCTCTCATGACCATTAACATACGTGTTTATTATGGTCTGAATCGGTCTATAGCCCGATACAGCTTCCATATAAATCGATCTCTCTATTTTACTTCTTGAGCCCACAAAGAGCGCAATTCTTATTCGAATTGGCTGACATTTTACACAGGTCTCCAAGATAAATATAATTTAATTGTGGTCCAAACCGGACCATATCTTAATATCGCTCTAATAGCAGAGCAAATCTTTTCTTATATCCTTTATTTTGGCTAAGAAGAGATGCCGGGAAAAGAACTCGACAAATGCGATCCATGGTGGAGGGTATATAAGATTCGGCCCGGCCGAACTTAGCACGCTTTTACTTGTTTATCATATTTCATAGATTATTCAAAATATATTGAAAGTTATATTTTTTGAAAATTTTTCATTGGTTTGGTTTTTTAAATACACTCGTTTGTGTTTATGTTGTTGTTGTTTATAATGTCATTTGTTATGTTGGACATTTATTTTGTGCTGTGTGTTTGACCCCTTGCCATCATGGAACCTATGGAGTAGGGAGTGGTGTGGCCGACGGCAGTATTTGCACATCGGCAAAGTCTCATTATCATTGAGACGTCTGGGTCTAGCCAAGTCATATGTCAGATAATACCTAAGTATTTGACCTTGTCAGATATCGAAATCGTCTTATTGAGGAAACATTGAGACCTCTGTGTCTATCCCAGTCATATGCCATTTGCAAGACCCTTTCGACACTTCTGCATAGCTCGTTCGGACCCTTGCACCTCAGAAGTATTATAACATCGTAGCAGACGTGTTCAAATCCCTCCTCATTCAGCATCCGTAATTAGTCATTTATGGTGGTCACCCATAGGAGTGGCGATAAAATTTCCCCCATGTGGCGTGCCCCGTGGGACTTTCTCCTTTATATTTATGCCATGGGACACACAATTTATCCACCTGTTCCTTAGCATATGGTTTATTCAGTCTCTAAGGACCGAGTCCACACGGTACTGGTTTAAGGATTGGATCAATGCGTCGGTCCGCACATTGTTAAAAGCTCCCTTGAATTCAATGCATGCCGCCCGTGTGTACGTTTTGGCATCGAAGGATTCTTCTATATCATACACAACCTTGTGCAGGGCAGTCTCCACCAATCTTCCCTTGACATAGGCATGCTGTTTGTATTTGAGCAGTTCGCTAAATGTCATACTCTTTATCATGGTGTCCACAATACATTCCATGGTTTGAGTAGAAAGGACGTAAGGTTTATGGATCTGTAGGCCTTTGGAGTCGCATAACTTGCATTGCCGAGTTTGGGAATAAACACCACCCTTGCCTCCTGCCAGACTTTCGGAATATATACAGTGTGAGGCCAGATGAGGCGGTGTGAGGCCAGATGAGGCACCAGATAGTCAGGTACGGGTAACTTAAATGGATTGAAGCTCCTCAAGGATTCGTTCGCCATAAATTCCGTAATTATAAACCTTCGATCAACGTCATTATTCCTAGATTCCAGTGTCTCCTTGACTCCCTTCGTATTCTGTGGAAAATGGGGTTTCATCAAAAGCCTCAACATGTCCACCGTTGTCTTTGCTCTCACTCCCATATCGTCTACTAAAGTTTCAGTTTGGACATGGGTTTTTGAGAGAAACTTTTTTATCTTGGCGGCGTAATTCCTAATTCCTGTTCGCAGAAAAGCTTCTAGAAGGTACGTTTTGCCGCTCTATAATCTTATTGTATTCCTTTCGCAGTGTGCAATACACATCCCAATAAACTTCCGCTTTTTTACGACGTGCTCTGTTAAAAAGTCTGCGGACCTCTTTCCCAATATTGCGAATCTCCCCGGTCATCAGGGGTTTTTCTTGGGCTGATTCCCTTTCCCGAAGAAGACAACTATCTTCGAAGGATCCCACCAGTGCAGTCGCAATCCTGTTGACATTGTCGACAATGTCTTCTATGTTTGGACAATCTGAATTATCTTGCCCAAGTCTGCTTCTGAGAAGCCTTCCGAATTTTGTCCAGTTGGTTTTTAACTTATTCCGGAAGCTTATCGGATTCGGCGCTGACCGTGCTACTCTAAACCTAATGAAGTGATGGTCAGAGAAAGAGTGTTCCAAGGAGACCCTCCAATCCTAAACCTCATCGACTAGATTTTCCGAACATATCGTCACATCTAATACCTCCTGCCTAATCCTATTAACAAATGTAACAGTATTATCAATATTAAGTGTTATTAGATCGTTAGTATTCAAGAACTCTGCCAAGGCTTGGACCTGATTATTAATGTTGGTACTACCCCTCGAAATGTGGTGAGAGTTCGCATCGCACCCTATTAGTACCGTTGTAGCTCCGACGTGGGTGGCGGTGTCGGAGAGCCGAAAGGCAGATAAGTGATGCTAGGTATCTGGATTACCTCAATCAGTGAATGGGCATCTTGGGAGTAGACCGCATTGATTTTCCTGCCACTGCACTGTCTGATGTCATCATTTTAGGTTCTTTGCCTAGTCTAGTCTTCCGGACTTCTTGTGAGTAGGTTAAGGTACCATCATCGGGTCCCTGTTCGTTGGGTTGCATTGAGACTTCTGTCGTTGCGCTGCCTAATGTTTCAATATTAGGATCTTTACCTATCCCAGTATTCCGAATCTTTAAGTCGGTGATGGGTCCATCGTCAGGTTCTTGTGTGTTAGACTGTGTTGGGTCTCTCGCCACTGCACTGCCTGATATTTTAGTATTAGGATCTTTGCTTCTCCTAGTCTTTCCAATATTGAGAGATGCCGTGATTGTCTCGTTGTCGGTGAATACCTCTGACAAGCTGTTTGACGGTATCAATACATTCCGCCGACGCAAAACGCAGCGTAAAGATGTACCCTTTAAGCTCGCAGCTCATCATTTGTATGGGTGGACCCTCTACCGAGTTCCACACTTGTTCGAAAATCCGATCGTTAACCAGATCCTCCACTAGGGACCGATGATCTGGTGAAATCCTACCGCATGCACAACCGATATTGATGACTGCATAAGTCAGCTCATCTCTTTTGTGCTTCCTTGCCACTCTGGCGTAAGAGAGCGGCTCCTTACTATTCTTAGCGAACATCTTCCCCTTCTGTGATGGCTGTGACCTCCTATTGGAAGTCACAGTCCTCCATTAAGACTCAGGGGCTGTGCGCGCTTCCTTCGTTCCTGTTCCGACCTTGTCTACCTCCGCAGGACACTGTCTAGAGTTTCAATTGCGGGATGGCTGGCTTGGTTTTCCCAGAGTACTTGAAAGCGGGGAGCTCTTTTTCTTCTTCAGAATTTTAGCAGTGTTATGCTTTTCGGGAGATCTGATTCCTTTTCCAGCTTCTATAGAAGTGCTTGGAATGTCAGTTTTATCCCTACCAGCATCCTGCACTTTTACCCGATTACGCTGCCGGTACATACTCCTCTGTCTTCTTCGTCGTGCATTCGGCTGCGATGACTGTTTCATTGACACCGTCGCTGTCTGAATCCGAGTCGGAAGCACCGCCGTTACTTAAAGCCTGGGGACGAAGTGTGCATCCCTCTGGTTTATCCGTCTCTTTCTCATGAATTAGTCTGACTAGTTGTGCGCTTAAAGCATTACGCTCGACTACAGGTGCCAAGGCACCCACACCTATAGGAGCGGAAGACAACACACTACGGTCTGACCCTACCACCGTAGATGTTGAGTTTTTGGAGTCCATTTCTAGCCTGCTACAAAAGGCTTTAAAATTTTTTTCGTAATAGGTAGTACATATTCCGATATACGGATATATTTTTTGTTTCCTTTGAGGAGCGAAATAAAAACACATCCGCTCCACTCGACGGCTACAAATTATCAGGCAGATCTTGTAACAAGATGGCTGAACAGTTCAAAATTCGCCTGTCTTGAGTGCCGCGCCACAGAGATATCTCAGGGAAGTCTAAAGCGGACGAAGTTGCGAGTCTAGGAACTACCTTACACATTCCAGGGATACTTGAATCTGTGGGCCTCTAGCGACATGTAAGCTAATTTTTAAGACCAGGCCCGAGGACAACGAATGATAGATGGTCACAAAGAGGGGGCTGTGAGTATTCCAACACTATGTGGTCTAATGTAGACTTGAAGAGGTCTAGCGCTTTGCTATCATTGGCTAGAACAAACGTCTTAGTCATTGTGTCCGCGATGACAGGTCACTGTCTAATCGGAAAACATGCTGACAGACTGAAGGTTGTCAGCAACGATTTTTGCAGAAGCTGTAAGGACATCAAAGAAGAAGAGACTATAGAATACCTTCTATGTGCGTGTCCCGCACTAGTAGTCAGAAGGAGTTCCACTTTAGGTTCTCATTTCTTTGAGAACTTGTCTGATTTAGCGGATGTGAAGATTCGCAAGTTATTGGGCTTTTTAAAGCGATCTGTATGGTTCAACGGTAGGAACTAGAAGGCATCTTCCTTCTTCTGTTCCTGTGGTATCACAATGGACGTCTAAGTGAGTCTGATGGCAGACTGCCACTTAAACTTAACGTATATGGATTTATGATAAAATTTGTTGTTCGATTGATGAAAGAAATTTTACTGTCGACCATATTAATTATTGTATTAAAGGAATTTATTAAATCCGTACCTATTCTAAAGTTATATCTTCGTCCTGTAAGTGGTGTCGCTTTCCATTTAATTTGTTTATCTTCAATATTAAACTTCTTTGGTATGTCTGTAAATACCTTATATGTTGTTTTTCCTAATCCACGAATGGTGCTAAATTGAATCACGTGTTGCAACTAATAGTTTTTAAAATCATATATGTCTTCATCAATTGTGCTCATACTCTAACAAAGCTACATATTCTTTATTCGCTATTGTTAATTTTATCATGGGTAAAAAATCAGATGCTGTATACAAAAATAAAGTATTTGTTATTAAATTTGGTTTTAATTTTTCACACTGTTTTCTATTATCTCATATTGATTTATATCTTCTTCCTTGTTATTATACGAGTATTGAGTATATTTCAATAAGTCGTTATCAGGACTTGCTTTTGGAAAATTATTAGTTTCTATATTATCAATTTCCATTATTTCAGCGAACTCTTGCCAAGGTTGATTCCTGCGAAATTGACCGGAATTCGACCCTGGGTGTCCTACCTGTGCTAACCGCTGAAAATTTCCTATATTATTATACCCTCCACCATAAGATGGGGGTATACTAATTTCGTCATTCTGTTTGTAACTACTCGAAATATTCGTCTGAGACCCCATAAAGTATATATATTCTTGATCGTCGCGACATTTTATGTCGATCTAGCCATGTTCGTCCGTCTGTCTGTCGAAAGCACGCTAACTTCCGAAGGAGTAAAGCTTCTTATTGGTGTAAATGGGCCATATCGGTCCATGTTTTGATATAGCTGCCATATAAACCGATCTTGGGTCTTGGCTTCTTGAGCCTCTAGAGTGCGCAATTCTTATCCGATTGGAATGAAAATTTGCACGACGTGTTTTGCTATAATATGCAACAACTGTGCCAAGTATAGTTCAAATCGGTCTATAACCTGATATAGCTGCCATATAAACCGATCTTGGGTCTTGACTTCTTGAGTCTTTAGAGTGCGCAATTCTAATTCGATTTGAATGAAGTTTTGCACGACGTGTTTTGTTATGATATCCAACAACTGTGCCACGTATGGTTGGAATCGGTCCATAACCTGATATAGCTGCCATATAAACCGATCTTGGGTCTTGACTTCTTGAGCCTCTAGAGTGCGAAATTCTTATCCGATTTGAAGGAAATTTTGCACGACGTGTTTTGCTATGATATCCAATAATTGTGCTAAGTATGGTTCAAATAGGTTAATAACCTTATATAGCTACCATATAATCCGATCTTGGGTCTTGACTTTTTGAGCCTCTAGAGTGCGCAATTCTTATCCTATTTGAATGAAATTTTGCACGACGTGTTTTGTTATCAATCGTGCCAAGTATGGTTCAAATCGGTCCATAACCTGATATAGCTGCCATATAAACCGATCTTGTGTCTTGACTTCTTGAGCCTCTATAGTGCGCCATATTTATGCGATTGGAATGAAATTTTGCACGACGTGTTTTGATATGATATCCAATAACTGCACCAAGTGTGGTTCAAAACGGTTTATAACCTGATATAGCTGCCATATAAACCGATCTTGGGTCTTGAATTCTTGAGCCTCTAGAGTGCGCAATTCTTATCGTATTTAAATGAAATTTTGCACGACGTGTTTTGTTATCAATTGTGCCAAGTATGGTTTAAATCGTTCCATAGCCTGATATAGCTGCCATATAAACCGATCTTGGGTCTTGACTTCTTGAGTCTCTAGAGTGCGCAATTCTTATCCGATTTGATTGAAATTTTGCACGACGTATTTTGTTATGATATCCCTAATGACCATCAATATACGTGTTTATTATGGTCTGAGTCGGTCTATAGCCCGATACAGCTCCCATATAAATCGATCTCTCTTTTACTTCGTGAACCCCTAATGGGCGCAGTTCTTATACGAATTGGCTGAAATTTTACACAGGTCTTCAACATATAATTTAATTGTGGTCCGAACCGAACCATATCTTGATATCGCTCTAATAGCAGAGCAACTCTTTTCTTATATCCTTTTTTGTCTAAGAAGAGATGCCGGGAAAAGAACTCGACAAATGCGATCCATGGTGGAGGGTATATAAGATTCGGCCCGGCCGACTTTAGCATGCTTTTACTTGTTTTTATACCCACCACCGAAGGATGGGGGTATATTCATTTTGTCATTCCGTTTGCAACACATCGAAATATCCATTTCCGACCCTATAAAGTATATATATTTTTGATGAGCGTACAGTCTTTAAAAATAGAGATATTGAACTGAAAATTTTCACAGATTCTTTTTTTGTCAATAAGCTGGTTAAGTTCGAAGATGGGCTATATCGGACTATATCTTGATATAGCCCCCATATAGACCGATCCGCCGATTTAGGGTCTTAGGCCCATAAAAGCCACATTTATTATCCGATTTTGTTGAAATTTGAGACAGTGAGTTATGTTAGGCCCTTCGACATCCTTTGTCAAATTGGCTCTGATCGGTCCAGATTTGGATATAGCTGCCATATAGACCGATACTCCGATTTAGGGTCTAAGGCCCATAAAAGCCACATTTATGGTCCGATTTCGCTGGAATTTGGGACAGTGAGTTGTCTTAGGCCCTTTGACATGTTTCTTTAATTTGGTCCAGATCGGTTCAGATTTGGATATAGATGCCATATAGACCGATCCTCCGGTTTAGGGTCTTAGGCCCACAAAAGCCACATTTATTATCTGATTTTGATGAAATTCGGGACAGTGAATTGTGTAAGGCCCATCGACATCCTTCGTTAATTTGGCTCAGATCGGTCCAGATTTGGATATAGCTGCCATATAGATCGATCCTCCGATTTATGGTGTAAGGCCCATAATAGCCACATTCATTATCCGATTTGCTGAAATTTGGGACAGTGAGATGTGTTATTCCCTTTGACATATTTCTTGAATGTGGTCCGGATCGGTTCAAATTTGGATATAGCTGCCATATAGACCGATTTCTTGATTTATGGTTTTGGGCCCATAAAATGCTCATTTATTGCCCGATGTCCCCGAAATTTAGAACAGTCAGTTAAGTTAAGCCCCTTGATATACTTCTGCAATATCGCACAGATCGATCCAGATTTGGATATAGCTGCAATATAGACCGATATCTAGGTTTTAGGTTTTGGGGCCATAAACGACGCATTTATTGTCCGATGTCGCTGAAATTTGAGACAGTGAGTTTGGTTAGGCTCTTCGCCGTCCTTCTTTAATTTTGCCCAGATCGGTCCAGATTTGAATATAGCTGCCATATAGACCGATCTCTGGATTTAAGGTTTAGGGTCCATAAAAGAGGCATTTATTGTCCGATTTCGCCGAAATTTGGGACAGTGCTTAGTGTTAGGCTCTTCATGTTTAGAAGAATGGTATAGAAACCAAAATAATATTACAATAATTGGTGAAATTTTAAACGATATGGAAATCAGTATAATAACAAGTAAAAAGGCGTTAAGTTCGGCCGGGCCGAACTTTGGATACCCACCACCTCGGGTATATATGTAAACCACCTTTAACCAAAATTCGGTGAAAATTTCATACCTTATACTCATATACCTCATACCGATCTGAACTATATACGACACGGATGTCGAAAAGCTGAGCATAAGTCACTGTGTCAAATTTCAGTGAAATCGGATTATAAATGCGCCTTTTATGGGGCCAAGACTTTAAATCGAGATATCGGTCTACATGGCAGCTATATCCAAATCTGGACCGATTTGGGCCAAGTTGCATGAACATGTCGAAGAGCCTAACACTAAGCACTGTCCCAAATTTCGGCGAAATCGGACAATAAATGCCTCTTTTATGGGCCCTAAACCTTAAATCCAGAGATCGGTCTATATGGCAGCTATATTCAAATCTGGACCGATCTGGGCAAAATTGAAGAAGGACGGCGAAGAGCCTAACCAAACTCACTGTCTCAAATTTCAGCGACATCGGACAATAAATGCGTCGTTTATGGCCCCAAAACCTAAAACCTAGATATCGGTCTATATTGCAGCTATATCCAAATCTGGACCGATCTGTGCGATATTGCAGAAGTATGTCAAGGGGCTTAACTTAACTCACTATTCCAAATTTCGGGGACATCGGGCAATAAATGAGCATTTTATGGGCCCAAAACCATAAATCAAGAAATCGGTCTATATGGCAGCTATATCCAAATTTGAACCGATCTGGACCAAATTGAAGAAATATGTCAAAGGGCCTAACATATCTCACTGTCCCAAATTTCAGCAAAATCGGATAATGAATGTGGCTATTATGGGCCTTACACCATAAATCAGAGGATCGATCTATATGGCAGCTATATCCAAATCTGGACCGATCTGAGCCAAATTAACGAAGGATGTCGATGGGCCTTACACAATTCACTGTCCCGAATTTCATCAAAATCGGATAATAAATGTGGCTTTTGTGGGCCTAAGACCCTAAACCGGAGGATCGGTCTATATGGCATCTATATCCAAATCTGAACCGATCTGGACCAAATTAAAGAAACATGTCAAAGGGCCTCAAATTCCAGCGAAATCGGACCATAAATGTGGCTTTTATGGGCCTTAGACCCTAAATCGGAGGATCGGTCTATATGACAGCTATATCCAAATCTGGACCGATCTGAGCCAAATTGACAAAGGATGTCGAAGAACCTAACACAACTCACTGTCCCAAATTTCAACAAAATCGGATAATAATCGTGGCTTTTATGGGCCTAAGACCCTAAATCGGCGGATCGGTCTATATGGGGGCTATATCAAGATATAGTCCGATATAGCCCATCTTCGAACTTAACCTGCTTATGGACAAAAAAAGAATCTGTGCAAAATTTCAGCTCAATATCTCTATTTTTAAAGACTGTAGCGTGATTTCAACGGACAGACGGACGGACATGGCTAGATCGTCTTAGATTTTTACGCTGATCATGAATATATAAACTTTATAGGGTCGGAAATGGATATTTCGATGTGTTGCAAACGGAATGACAAAATGAATATACCCCCATCCTTCGGTGGTGGGTATAAAAATAAAATTGTTGCTCGTTGTTTGTTTTTTTATTTGTTAGTTTGTTTGTCTGTTCCGTATAGACTCAAAAACAGCTGAACCGATTTTCATGAAATTTTCACAGATGTTAGAGTTTGAGCGCCCGGTGAAAATAGGGTACTTAATTTTTTGATATCCGAAGGTGGGGGCGGACCTTTACCCCAATTTTCAAAAACGCCAGATCTCGGAGATGGGTGCACCGTTTTAAACGAAATTTTGTATGCAACCTTATGGTATCCCTAGTATACGAAATTGGTATAAAATGTTGGGGTAAAATAACCTAGAGGGACGCCCCATCCTAAAACCCTCCCGAACAGACATCTTTACCGATTGGGACAATATGGGTATCAAACGAAAGGTATTAAAGAGAAGAGTACGAACTTGGTGTAAAAATTTCACCCTAAGTTTTTGGGGGGTCCCCCACCCCCAAAAAGGACCCTTTCACCGCTTTGGGCAATATGGGTATCAAATAAAATGTATTTAAAAGTAGAATACAAATCTGAAATAAAAGTTTATTTTTTGGTTTCTGAGGCGCCCACCCTCCCCACCCCCCCCCCCCCCCAAAAACCCACCAGTAGGACATATTTACCGATTGGGACAATATGGGTATCAAATGAAAGGTATTTATGAGTAGAGGACGCAAATGACATAAAAATTGCACCCTAAGTTATGGGGGGAGTGGGGGGGGGGGGGGTTACCCCACCCCCAAAAACGTCACACAGCAGTACACTTTTACCGCTTTGGGCAATATGGGTATCAAATGAAAGGGTATTTAAAAGTGGAATACAAATCTGACGTAAAAATTTATTCCTTGGGGTCTGAGGGGCTTCCTCACCCCCCAAAACACCCCAGCAGGACTTCTGAACCGATTGGGACAATATCGATATCAAGTAGAACGTATTTAAAAGTATAGTAAAAAGTAAATATAAAAAATTATTTCTTGGTTTTTGAGGCGCTCTCACCCCCCAAAAGCCCCTCAACAGGGCATATTGATCGGTTGGGACAATACGGGTATCAAATAAAAAATGTTTGGAAGTTGGGTGTACATCTGTTATAAGAATTTCATCCAAGGTGTCTACGAGGGCTTTCCAACCCCAAAAGCGGGCAGAATGTCCAACGTCAAAAAGTGGATATAAAATGAAAGACCTTTGAGAAATGACAACATTTGGGACCGAGTCTGGGACCGGTCCACCACTAAATAGCCTTCAATAGGCATGGTGTTCGAACGGGATAATATGAACATTTAAGGAAAGGTCTATGACATTAGAATTCGAATCTTATGTTGATATAAGGATTCATATATTTAGGTAACGTCCTTCCGTTCAGCCGAACATCTAGATCTCGACATTAAAGGACTTAAATATATTGTCTTTTGGGTCTTAGCGTCGGGGAGACCGACGGTATTCTCCCAATAAAAACAGCAACGACTATATTATACCCTACACCATCGTGTCTGCGTACTACTTTTAATGAATGGAATCTATATTGAAATACTAGTCAGATTTTAATTTTGCAAACCTATTCATATATTGAATAGATCTTTGTAAGTTTATCTTATGATAGGACCTATATTGTGGCTACTAGAGCGTTAAAGGCAATATCATATGAAACATATATATGGGAGCTACATTTTTCTAAACCTGGACGGACTTTGATAAAATTTAATACACGAACTAAAACGTCAAATCGAACACCTCAGACTAAATTTTATAAATATCATACAAAATTGTAGTCTCTATTGTCTTAAAAGGCCATATCGGATGAAATATATATATGGGAGAAATATCTAAATCGGAACAGGTTTTTTTAAGACTTTTTGCATACATATTAGAACGTTAAATAAAACATTTCATACAAAATTTCCTCAAGATCGGACTAAAATTGTGGCTTCTACAGCCTTAATAGACCACATCGGATGAAACATATATATGGGAGCTATATCTAAATCTGGACCGATTTTTTTCAAAATCAAACAAGAAATGCACAAAGTTATAATACCCTGTACCACAGTTGTGGTGTAGGGAAAAATAATAAATGAACGCCGATCAGGATAGAATAGAACAGCAATAAAAGGTCTTTGGTAGGAGAGTACACATTTTACCTCAAATTGGGATAGGCACAGCTACCAAATGGTAGCTGTGAAATATAATTTTGAATGTAATCTAACGAGACCCGTAGCCCTGAATATCTTGATCGCCACCTTCGAAATGCTTGACATTATGGGGCTCAATGTTTGCCTACCATGGACACATTTGTGGATTATGGCAAAAAGGAGCTCAAATCTGGCCCTGTTACACTTGGCCATGTAACAGGGACGACTCATCACATATACCCCCTTAAACGACACACATATACCGACTATAGCAATATATGGCTCAAATTTGGTTCTTGGGAGTAGAATATGATTCTGATATCCACATTCGGGGCAAAGTGATTGGCTACTCCAATCCACCACCAAAACCTCAAGAATGAAGTAGATATAACATCCAAACTTTAATGGGCGGATCCTCCCCTCACCCTATTTTGAAAAATGCCAGATCTCGGAGATGGGTGCACCTATTTTCGAGAAATTAAGTTTGTTTATAATAACTCGAAAACAGAAATTTGGTATTCTTATTTAAGGTGGGATGTCTACATATAGAAATGTAATGACAATATTAGTCTCAAATGAAAGGTATTTGAGACTAGAGAACAAATCAGATACGGGGGGTTAAGCTTATCCCCAAAAACACCCTTTTACCGGACCTATTCACCGAACATAGCAGTATAAGGCTCAAATGTAAGGAATTTAGGAGTGGAGCACCGACACGATAATCACATTGTGGCGAAATATCTGAAACGCCATACCAGCACCACCAAACATTACTTTTTTCCTGAAAGTGCCAATATATAGGGCTCTGATAAAATAAGAAAGCGAAAGAAGGCGCAGCGGAGCGGGCACTGTCCAACTAGTTGTATATAAAATATACTTGATGCTGCGGAAGAATGAGTTTATAGTTATTTATGCGGTTTCTGTAAATAAAGGCAGGTTATTTATTGTCTTCTTTGTGCTATCGCTTAGGTTGCCATCTATACTACTCCTTGATTTGCTTCTAATTGTTGTTCTTGTATAGCGAGTTCTTCTACTAAGTCCACTGGTGGTAGTTGAGCCTGTC
Source organism: Stomoxys calcitrans (assembly GCF_963082655.1). NCBI lineage: Eukaryota > Metazoa > Arthropoda > Insecta > Diptera > Muscidae > Stomoxys > Stomoxys calcitrans. Next base: position 69,219,120 of record NC_081555.1, read on the forward strand.
CTTCTGTCATCCTTCGTTGATCAAACACGTGTTGTCTACTTTGTCTGTTAATTGTAAAGCTTTAAGCATCGATTCACTTTAGTTAATAACTTTCACTGCACAGAAAATGTTGTTATATTTATCTGTGGTTTCGGTTAAGTGTTCACTTTACTTTTTTTCTTTTTGTCGTGTCCGCTTTTAATTGTAAGTGTTCACTGGACTTTATTGCTGTCGGCTTAAAGAACTGTTTTTTTATTTCTTTAGCTTTAACTTCGTTGTCTGTGGTTTCCACTTTAATTTTGTTTTAAGCTTTCACTGTACAAAATGTTTACAATTACGTGGTTTACGAGGTACGTATCACTGAATCCTTTCTTGAGGATCCTAAATAAGAACTTGACAAATGTATTGCTCGATATCAGTGCCAAAACATGACTGCCTATTTGTCATTTAATTTTAAAACATAGCATTACATTCTCGTAATAAGGCTTGCTTAGCTAAAGTGAATATTAACTTACAATTTTGATTATGTAGCTAAAGTCAGTTGAAAATAAAGGGTGATTTTTTTGAGGTTAGGATTTTCATGCATTAGTATTTGACAGATCACGTGGGATTTCAGACATGGTATCAAAGAGAAAGATGCTCAGTATGCTTTGACATTTCATCATGAATAGACTTACTAACGAGCAACGCTTGCAAATCATTGAATTTTATTACCAAAATCAGTGTTCGGTTCGAAATGTGTTCATTCACCGTAACGTTGCGTCCAACAGCATCTTTGAAAAAATACGGTCCAATGATTCCACCAGCGTACAAACCACACCAAACAGTGCATTTTTCGGGATGCATGGGCAGTTCTTGAACGGCTTCTGGTTGCTCTTCACTCCAAATGCGGCAATTTTGCTTATTTATGTAGCCATTCAACCAGAAATGAGCCTCATCGCTGAACAAAATTTGTCAAAATTTGAACACATTTCGAACCGAACACTGAATTTGGTAATAAAATTCAATGATTTGCAAGCGTTGCTCGTTAGTAAGTCTATTCATGATGAAATGTCAAAGCATACTGAGCATCTTTCTCTTTGACACCATGTCTGAAATCCCACGTGATCTGTCAAATACTAATGCATGAAAATCCTAACCTCAAAAAAATCACCCTTTATTATGCGTTGATTTAAGTTAGTTGGAATTGTTTATGGGCTGATTGGCAACATGCTGATTTAATTAGTTGGAATTGTTTATGGTCTGATTGGAATTATTTGGAAATGTTTTGTACCGGAAATGGTATTTGGGTTATTTACTGTCTGGCTTTCATTTAAGAATTCTTGGAATTTATCAGCTTGGTAGGCACACATTTTGATAATAAAATTTAATAATTTGCGAGCGTTGTTCGTTTAAAAGTTAAACTATAAACCAAACTGAGGATAGCTGACTGTGAAACAAAACATGAAACGTGTGTGAGCTGTTTATACCAATGTTGCTTAAAAGATGATAGGTAAAACAAGTAAGAGCGTGGTAAATTCGGACGGGCCGAATCTTATATACCCTCCACCATGGATCGCATTTGTCGATATCTCTTTTAGGCAAAAAAGTAATAATGAATAAGAATTATTATTGGAGCTATATCAAGTTATTGTCCGATTCGAACCATAAATGAGTGAATGCTGAACATTGTAGAAGTCATTGTGTAATATTTCAGTTCACTCGGATAAAAATTGCGCCTTGTAGGGACTCAAGAAGCTAAATCGGGAGATCGGTTTATATGGGAGCTGTATCAAGCTATTGATCGATTCAGACTATATTGAACAGGAATGTTGAGGGTCATGGTAGAAGCCGTTGTACAAAATTTTATTCCAATCGGATAAGAATTGCGCACTCTAGAGGCTCAAGAAGTCAAGATCCCAGATTGGTTTATATGGCAGCTATATCAGGTTATGAACTGATTTAAACCATACTTAGCACAGTTGTTGGATATCATAACAAAACACGTCGTGCGAAATTTCATTCCAATCGGATAAGAATGGTGGAGGGTATAAAAACAGCCTTTATAAATGTTGTCACTGTGTTCCCGCAATAGCAAGCTGAGCGCTCTAGTAACTAGTCAACCCAAGTGCTTTAATATTATTTTGCAAATTCAATCAGTATTGTAACTTGATTGTGGATTGCAATAAACACAATTTAAACAAATGTCGAATGGTAATTAAACTTCTCATGCAAAATACCCTCAGCATGTCAACACAGATCCATCCAAAACCTTTATTTAACTTTGTAAATTTATTCCCAAGTACATCAGTTAACGAGTTAACAAGTCATATGCAAGTGAGTTAAGAAGTCAATGTGCATGGAGCCACTATCTGTTAGTTGGAAACAAAAGCCAAGAAAATGAACATGAACGTATACGTATTTCAATTTAAAAATCAAAAATTAAATTCAACACAAACCCACAACTTCAAAACTACTAAATTATAAGTGCAGCCGGAAGATGCATGACAAAAGCCACAAAGTATGTCAATGAAAGACATTCCGTAGAACCACTAAAAATGTCTTCTCCTTTTCATTTCTAAAGCAAAAACTTTTAGAATAGTCTGTCCATTTGAAGCAAACTTCCATATAGTCTTCACAAGGATGTGAGCATATCAAATTGCGTGCTTTCATTAGTGGTGCGTGTCCTCGTTTTGGCTAAACTTTATTCATAAATCTCGTGGCCACAAAATTTGACTTATTCTGCTACTCGCCCTGTCGCCCATCCAATGTCGTCGTTTAGGTTTTGTTTGGGTGCTGTTGGACGATGTGAAGAGCGTCATAAAAATGTTGGTGCTAACATTTTGACGCCGTCAACGTAATAGTGTGACTACACCCACCACTCTCACACGACCAGATGAATGCTCTGCGAGACACGCACAAAGGGCACACACATTACAACAAAACACCCCCAAAATCAAGCCGACAATTACAAAAGCCACAGAAATTCCCTATAGGGATAGGTCATGTACGTTAAACTTGATGTTATAGTCCTAAGGCACCGCTGTTCGTTACATAGGGAGGCACAGTGTTTCGACATTTTAAAAGGAAACAAGTGAGGAGGGGCTAAGGTCGGGTTGGGTATGTAAATTTGCTTAAATTTTAAATTTAGAATTTCGACCAAAATCCTTACATATTGTGTGAGTCACATAGAAAATCGCTGTGCATAATTTTGAGAAAATCGGTTGATAAATGCATTTACAAAGGTCCTAAAAGTGAAAAAATTTACCAGTGATCAGAAGATTCGTAAGAGTAACCTTTGTGTCAAATTCGGTTAACAACTTCATGAAATATTGGGGGGGGGGGGGGGGGGGCTTTTATTTGAGCCTCAATAGCCATTGGTTTAGGGGGAGTTTATGGGGTGAGACTATCCCCAAACACTTGGCCTCAAAATTGGATATCAATTTCGTTTTCAACTATCAAATACTTATTATTTATTGCCATAGTAGGCAAACATGGCCGGTTTGAAGGGAGTTTAGGGGGCGGACCCTGAAATAATATTAGAATCGTGTAAGAGCACAATTTTGTTGTTTTAGGGGGATGGGAAGACCCCTCTGACACCAAGGAATAAATTTGTATTTAAGATTTGTACTCTACTTTTAAATACCTTTCATTTTATACCCATATTGCCCAAAGCGGGGAAAGACCCCCGAAAACTTTGGGCGAAATTTGTATACCAAGTTCGGACACTACTCTTAAATATCTTTAATTTGATACCCATATTGCCCCAATCAGTAAACATGTCCATCCGAGTGGGTTTTGAGATGGGGCGTCCAACCAGGTTATTTGACCCAAAAATTTTATACCAATTTCGTGTTTTTGGGGTACCATAAGGTGGTACACAAAATTTCGCTTTAATCGGTGCATGCATTTCCGAGATCTGGCGTTTTTGAAAATTGGGGTATGGGGGAGGGTCCGGCCTACCTTCGGATATCAAACAAGTAAAAGCGTGCTAAGTTCGGCCGAGCTGAATCTTATATACCCTCCACCATGGATCGCATTTGTCGAGTTCTTTTCCCGGCATCTCTTCTTAGGCAAAACAGGATATAAGAAAAGATTTGCTCTGCTATTAGAGCGATATCAAGATATGGTCCGGTTTGGACCACAATTAAATTATATGTTGGAGACCTGTGTAAAATGTCAGCAAAATTCGAATAAAAACTGCGCCCTTTGGGGGCTCAAGAAGTAAAACAAAGAGATCGATTTATATGGGAGCTGTATCGGGCTATAGACCGATTCTGAACATAATAAACATGTATGTTCATGATGGTCATGAGAGAATCCGTCGTACAAAATTTCAGGCAAATCGGATAATAATTGGCTCAAGAAGTCAAGATCTCAGATCGGTTTATATGACAGCTATATCAGGTTATGAACCGATTTGAACTTTATTTGATACAGTAGTTGAAAGTAAGAATAAAATACGTCATGCAAAATTTCAGCCAAATCGGATAGGAATAGCCCCCTCTAGAAGCTCAAGAAGTCAAGTCCCCTTATCTGTTTATATGACAGTTATATCAGGTTATAACCCGATTTCAACCATACTTGGCACAGTTGTTGGATATGATAACAAAATACTACGTGCCAAAATTCATTCAAATTGGATAAGAAATGCGCCCTCTAGAGGCTCAAGAAGTCAAGACCCAAGATCGACTTACATGAGAGCTATATCAGGTTATGGACCGATTTAAACCATACTTAACATAGTTGTTGGATATCATAACAAAACACGTCGTGCGAAATTTCATTCCAATCGAATAAGAATTGCGCACTCTAGAGGCTCAAGAAGTCAAGACCCAAGATCGGTTTATATGGCAGCTATACCAAAACATTGACCGATATGGCCCATTTACAATACCAACAGACCTACACTAATAAGAAGTATTTGTGCAAAAATTTCAAGCGGCTAGCTTTACTCCTTCGGAAGTTAGCGTGCTTTCGACAGACAGACGGACGGACAGACGGACGGACATGGCTAGATCGACATAAAATGTCACGACGATCAAGACTTTATAGGGTCTCAGACGAATAGTTCGAGTAGTTACAAACAGAATGACGAAATTAGTATACCCCCCAAACTATGGTGGAGGGTATGAAAATGTAGTGCCCTATTTTCACCTTTTTTGAGTCTAAACGGAACAGACAAACAGTCAAACAAATAAACAAGCAAAGCGGAACAATTTCATTTTTATATAAAAGAAGAATTTGTTTTCATTGAGTCGTGAATGATTTGAGCGTTGCTATATCAAAGGATCGATCGAGTGAGGACAGAACATGTTCTACTGCGCATGTCTGTAACATAATGTAAGAGAGAAAGAGAGTCCATTACAATGTAATTGAGTGTTTTTGTCTCATTGAGTGGTTATTGTTTCATTGGGTGTTTGAGTAATGATAACACATTGCTATGCTTTGTAATGCTTTGCTATGCCTATCAATCGATCGATTGGCTATAGAATGTTTAATGTCTCATTGAGTTTTTGAGTGCTTGCAATGCTAAGTTTTGATAATAGATTAAAGCCCATAAGGCTTTAAAGGCCATGCAATATACACATCTGTCTGATTCTTGAGAAGAGCTCGTTGAGGTAAGAACTAAGGCTTCGTGAAAACGCATTAGCATGACCGGTTGTCTAAACTATTACCTAGCCGACGGCGACTAACGCTAGTCGAAAGAGACCGCAGTTATTATTGTTATTGCTTTAGGCGCTAACGACCTTTTATTAGTTTAACGAAAGGTATAAAACTTACTTAACAATCAGTACATTTTATAAAGTTCATATAGAAAACCTGTGCGTTATTTCTTGTGGAGAGTACGCTGGTAAAGATAAATGCTCAATCCTTCTCAGGTATTCTAATGAAATTTAGATTGGCGTAAAGTGAACGACTAAAACCAGTTAAGAACACATTTTCCCGTCATATAAGGTCAGGTTTTGGGGGAAATTGGCTTGTCGAAAGTCGAAAATTTTTTACATCCAAAAATATCCTCAAAATTTTTAGGAGTCGGATTCCTGAAATTAATTTTAGTGTCTTGTTGCATTTGATGATTTCTGTAATAGGTTAGGTTGAAAAGAGTTTGCGCATAATAATCCGCCCCATGGCACATCCAAGCCAGTAAAATCATATAAAATCCTTAATTAATTTATATGCCACGCCCCTAAGTTGGTTCATATTTGGTATTGTGTTCTCACCTAAGTGCCGGTATCTATTAGCTGCAAAAGCCGGGCAATGACATAGGGAATGCTCCAACGTCTCATCATCTTCCCTGCATGCCCAACACATGCTGCATTTTATGTCAAAATGATTTATTTTTGTGTATATACATTTTGGCTTAAGAAATAAAAAGATATTTTATTTTTTTAAACATTTTTATAAAATTTTTTTAAAAATGTTCTTTAAAATAAGTAAAAAAGCGTTAAGTTCGGCCGGGCCGAACTTGGGATATCCACTACCTTGGGTATATATGCAAACTACCTTTCGTTATAATCCGGCTATATGAAAATAGTGTCCGATGTAGACCAAATCAAGAGATCGGTCTATATGGCAGCTATATCCAAATTTGGACCGATCGGGGATGTCGAAGGGCCTAACGCAACTCATTGTCCCAAATTTTGTCAAAATCGGACAATAAATGCGCCTTTTATGGGCCCAAGACCTTAAATCGAGGGTTCGGTCTATATGGCAGCTTTATCCAAATCTGGACTGATCGGAGCCAAACTGAAGAAGGGTGTCGAGGGGCCTTACTTTGGCTTTTATGTACCTAAGACCTTTAATGGGGGGATCGCTCTATACGGTCCATATCAGGATATAGTCCGATATAGCCTATCTTCGAAAGGCTATATCTGTGCAAAGTTTCAGCACAATATCTCTGTTTTTAAAGACTATAGCGTGATTTCAGAAGACAGACGGACGGACGGGCAGACGGACGGACATGGCTATATCGTCTTAAATTTTTACGACGATCATATATACTTTATTGGGTCGAAAATGGATATTTCGATATATTGCAAACAGAATGACAAAATGAATATAGTCCCTTCCTTGGGTGGGGGTATGAAAATGTTTGTTAAACAAATTTAAATAGCTAAGAGCGTGCTAGTTTCGGCCGGGTTGAATTTTATATACCCTCCACCATGGATCGCATTTGTCGAGATTTTTGCGCGGTATTTCTTTTTAGGCAAACAAAGAATAATGAATAAGAATTGTTATGCTATTGGAGCTACATCAAGTTATAGTCCAATTCGGACCATAAATGAATTGAATGAATTAAAGGCCATAGTAGAAGTCATTGGGTAATATTTGAGTCCATTCGGATAAGAATTGCGCCTTGTAGGGGCTCAAGAAGCATAATCGGGATATCGGTTTATATGGGAGCTGTATCAGGCTATAGATCGATTAAGACCATATTGGACACGTTTCAACAAAATCGGATTAAAATTGCGAATTCTAGCCGCTTAAAAAGTCAAGATCCCAGATCGGTTTATATGGCAGCTATATCAGGTTACGTACGGATTTGAACCATACCTAGCACAATTTGTGGAAGTCATAACACAACATTTCATGCACAATTTCAGCCAAATCGGATAAGAATTGCGCCCCCTAGAAGTTCAAGAAGTCAAGACCCAAGAAAGGAGACCCCTTGTCATTGACCTTAATTTTGAATCGGACATCATTCATTGATGTGTGAGAGGATTGTCCCAGTTCCTTAATGGAATGTTCATGAGCAAATTTGAATATGGTTGCTGATACTGTTGACAATAGGAATACAATTTGGTCTCGACGATGAATTTGGAAGCAATTAAGCTAAAGATCTCCTATAATAACAGTTATTTGCCCATAAGTGCCCATTTTCGACAAAATATTTGATTTAATGAAGCTTGGAGGTTAATTTCCGAATGTTGATGCTTCCACTGCTTTGCGGCTTTAGATGTCTGTAGATTTACAGGCTTAATGTCGCGTAAAATACATTTCATCTGAAGAGGTCCTTTCCACATGGCTGATGCAACTAATCACTCAAATTTTGATTTCAAATTTGACATTCAACGCGAAACGAACATATCGATGGTTCAATATAAAAGGGCCTAACTCGATTTTATCTTACTTTACAGGAGAAGAAAACAACTTGAAATAGGACTTTTTTGAAATCGTTATAACTCTTTATTTGCAATTGTATCAGCCTGAAATTTGAAGTAAGGTGCATCTGACATTTGGCTTCCGGAATAAATTAACAAGTAAAAAGGCGTTAAGTTCGGCCGGGCCGAACTTTGGATACCCACCACCTCGGGTATATATGTAAACCACATTTCATCAAAATCATGTGAAAATAGCATACCTTATGTCCCATAGCAGTTATATCGAAATATGTTCCGATTTGGACCAAATTCTAATAAGTACGAGTCATTGTTCAATTGTGTATAACAAAATATTGGTCTTTTTAGTAGCTATATCTAAAAATAAACCGATTTGAACCATATACGACACGGATGTCGAAGAGCCAATCATAAGTCACTGTGTCAAATTTCAGTGACATGTGATTATAAATGCGCCTTTTATGGGGCCAAGAATTTAAATCGAGATATCGGTCTTCATTGCAGCTATATCCAAATGTGGAGCGATTTGAGCCATGAAGTATGTCAAGGGGTTTAACTTAACCCACTGTCCCAAATTTCGGCGACATCGGACAATAAATGAGCCTTTTATGGGCCTAAGACCCCAAATCTGAGGATCGGTCTATATGGCAGCTACATCCAAATCAGGACCAATTTGGGCCAAATTGAAGAGGGATGTCGAGGGGCCCAACACAACTCACTGTTCCAAATTTCAGCAAAATCGGATAATAAATGTGGCTTTTATGGCCATAAGACCCTAAATCGGAGGATCGGTCTATATGGCAGCTATATCCAAATCTGGACCGATCTGGGTCAAATTAACGAAGGATGTCGAAGGGCCAAACATAACTCACTGTCCCAAATTTCAGCGAAATCGGATAATAAATGTGGCTTTTATGGGCCTAAGACCCTAAATCGAAGGATCGGTCTATATGGCAGCTATATCCAAATCTGAACCGATATAGGCCAAATTGAAGAGGGATATCGAGGGGTCCAACACAATTTACTGTCCCAAATTTCAGCAAAATCGGATAATAAATGTGGTTTTTATGGCCCTAAGACCCTAAATCGGAGGATCGGTCTATATGGCAGCTATATTTAAATCTGGACCGATCTGGGCCAAATTGACGAAGGATGTCGAAGGGCCTAACGCAACTCACTGTCCCAAATTTTAGCAAAATCGGATAATAAATGGGCTTTTATGGTCTTAGACCCTAAATCGGCCGATCGGTCTATATGGGGGCTATATCGGATTTATTGTCCGATATAGCCCATCTTCGAACTTCACCTGCTTATGGACAAAACAAGTAAAAGCGTGCTAAGTTCGGCCGGGCCGAATCTTATATACCCTCCACCATGGATCGCATTTGTCGAGTTCTTTTCCCTGCATCTCTTCTTAGGCAAAACAGGATATAAAAAAGATTTGCTCTGCTATTAGAGCGATATCAAGATATGGTCCGGTTTGGACCACTATTAAATTATATGTTGGAGACCTGTGTAAAATGTCAGCCAATTCGAATAAGAATTGCGCCCTTTGTGGGCTCAAGAAGTAAAATAGAGAGATCGATTTATATGGGAGCTGTATCGGGCTATATACCGATTCAGACCATAATAAACACGTATGTTAATGGTCATGAGAGAATCCGTCGTACAAAATTTCAGGCAAATCGGATAATAATTGCGACCTCTAGAGGCTCAAGAAGTCATGACCCAAGATCGGTTTATATGACAGCTATATAAGGTTATAGACCGATTTGAACCATACTTGGCACAGTTGTTGGATATCGTAACAAAACACGTCGTGTAAAATTTCATCCCAATTGCGCACTCTAGAGGCTCAAGAAGTCAAGACCCCAGATCGGTTTCTATGGCAGCTATATCAGGTTATGAACCGATTTGAACCATACTTGGCACAGTTGTTGGATATAATATTGAAACACGACGTGCTAAAATTCATTTAAATCGGATAAGAATTGCGCACTCTAGAGGCTCAAGAAATCAAGACCCAAGATCGGTTTATATGGCAGCTATATCAAAACATGGACCGATATGGCCCATTTACAATACCATTTGACCTACACTAATAAGAAGTATTTGTGCAAAATTTCAAGCGGCTAGCTTTACTCCTTCGGCAGTTAGCGTGCTTTCGACAGACAGACAGACGGACAGACGGACAGACGGACAGACGGACGGACGGACATGGCTAGATCGACACAAAATTTCACGACGATCAAGAATATATATACTTTATGGGGTCTCAGACGAATATTTCGAGTAGTTACAATCAGAATGACGAAATTAGTATACCCCCCATCTTATGGTGGAGGGTATAAAAAGAATCTGTGCAAAATTTCAGCTCAATATCTCTATTTTTAAAGACTGTAGCGTGATTTCAACAGACAGACGGACAGACGGACGGACATGTCTACATCGTCTTAGATTTTTACGCTCATCAAGAATATATATACTTTATAGGGCCGGAAATGGATATTTCGATGTGTTGCAAACGGAATGACAAAATGAATATACGCCCATCTTTCGGTGGTGGGTATAAAAACGCCATAATGGAAAAAATTGTATTAGACCCTTTTTATACTAAGCCATCTATATATTTGTCACCTCAAATTGGAGCACAATTATAAATTCAGTAGCGAGGCAAACTGCTCTTAGAAATTCAGATTTTGATGAGTAGGGTACAAAGGCATGGCTTGAAATGACATGTAACCACATGCATCGTCAGTAATATGGTAGCCTTTTCGCTTTTAAAGGGTGATTTTAAAGCTATTATCTTTTGGGTAACACTGGTTTAAAGAGCTCACGAATGTTTCGTGTTTTGTTTCACTGTCAACAATCTTTAGTCTGGTCTATATTTTAACCATGAACCGCCTTACAAACGTCCAACGCTTGCAAATTATTGAATTTTATTATCAAAATGCGTGCTCTGTTAATAAAGTTCATCGCGCGCTCATTTTTGGCTCAATGGGTTCGTAAATAAGCAAAATTGTCAATTTTTGGAGTGAAGATCAGCCTAAAGCATTACAAGAGCTACCAATGCATCCAGAAAAAGTCACAGTTTGGTGCGGTTTATAGGCTGGTGGCATCACTGGACCGTACTTCTCTAAAGATGATGCGAATCGTAACGTATCTGTGAAGCATGACATGTGGTTTCAACATGACGGAGCCACATGCCATACAGCAGGCGTAACAATGGACTTATTGAGAGGCGAGTTCGGTGAACATTTTATTTATGTCACGTTCCTTTAGACTATTTTTTGTTAGGCTATGTTAAGGCTTGATTTTGGTGCTTGGTGCTTGGAGCTTGGTGCTTTGGCAACCTTTTCGTTTGCTCACTTAACACTAAAGGCCTGCATATGTTACATTTTTATACCCATCACCATAGGATAGGGATATATTAATCTAGTCATTCCGTTTGTAACACCTCGAAATATTGGTCCGCAGCCCCGTAAAGTATGTATATTCTGAATCGTCTCGACATTTTGGGTCTATCTATCCATGTCCGTCTGTCCGTCGGTCAAAATCACGATAGCGAATGGACCATATCGGTTCAGATTTGAATATAGTCCCCATATAAACCAATCCTCCGATTTGACTTCCTGAGTCCCTAGAAACCTCAATTTTCATCCGATTTGGCTAAAATTTGCATTAAAGACTTGAGTTACGACTTCTAATATCCATGCCAAGCATGGTCTATAAACAGATGTAGCCCCCATTTGAACCGATTTGACTTCATGGGCCCTTAAAAGCTTAAATTTTCATCCGATTAGGCTGAAATTTGGAACAAAGACTTGTGTTATGACTTCCAACAACCATGCCAAGTATGATTTGAAACGATCTATAAACAGATATAGCCCTATGTAAGCCGATCCCGGATTTGACTTGCCCTAAGTTGTCATTCGATTTGGCTAAAATTTGGAACAAAAACTTGAGTTATGAATTCCAACATTCATGCCAAGTATGATACAAATCCGTATATAAACAGATATTGCTCCTAACTAAACCGATCCCCGAATTCGACTTCTTGAGACCTTAGAAGCCTCAAATTTCATCCGGTTTGGCTTAAATTTGGAAAAAGACTTCCAATCCATACAATGTATGATCTGAATCGGTCATTGGGGATTGCAAATGGGCAGTATCGGTATGTAAACCGATCTGTCGATTTGACTTCTTAAGCGTCTAGAAGGCTATATTTTCGTCCGATTATGCTGAAATTAGGAATAAAGACTTGTGTTATGACTTACATCATCCGAATCGGTCAATATGGTGATAAAAGCCCCCTAAGTACCGATATCCCGATATGACTTCTTGAAACCAAAATAATTCAAACACAAACTCAGTTAATTAGGGTACATATTTAGCGGAATTCACGGTGGTGGGTATCCAAGATTCGTCCTGGCCGAACTTAGCACGCTTTTACTTGCTCATCATTAATGTCATCTGTCGAAAACAAATGCATTGTTTCGATATACCATCATTAACGCAACATCGTGCCATGACGACTGAACAAAACAGCGTCTGACAGCAGTGTTATTTTGAAAATACTTGCGAAAAGTTGTTGGATGTTAGAGACCATAGTATTTAGAAATTTCAACCAAATTGGATAAGAATTGAACCCTATAGGGGCTTGAGAAATATATTCGGGAGAAGGGTTTATATGGGAGCTATATCAAGAATAAGACTGATTCATACCATATTTGGCACGTATGTGGAAGGCCATAGTAGAGAGTAGAGAAGTAGAGTCAAAAATTCAAATTAGTATAACAGTTTGTACGGGAGCTACATCAAGTTTTGAACATAACCATACTGAGCGCAGTGGTTGGAAGTTATAGCAAAACACCTCATGTAAAATGTCAGCCCAATCGGATAAGAACTGCGCCCTCTAGAGGCTTAAGAAGTTAAGATCCAAGATCGGTGTATATGGTAATTCTACCATAGGTTTGGTTTAAGTGGCAGTCTGACATCAGACTCACTTAGACGTTTTTGTCCATTGTGATACCACAGAAACAGAAGAAGGAAGATACCTTCTAGTTCCTACCTTTGAATGTTCACATTCGCTATATCAGACAGGTTCTCAAAGAAATGAGAACCAAAAGTGTCCTCGATGTCATCATAGCTTCTGCAAAAGTCGTTACAGGCAACCTTCAGTCTGTCAGCATGTTTTCCGATTAGACAGTGACTTGTCATGATGGACACAATGACTGAGACGTCTGGACAGTGTAAGTAAAGCAGTAGAACTCTTCAAGTCTAGATAAGGCCACATAGTTTTGGAATGCTCACAGCCCCCTCTTTGTGACTATGCCTGGAATGAGTAAGGTAGTTCCTTGTTTCGCAAGCTCGTCCTCTTTACAATTCCCAGCGATATTTCTGTGGCCCGGCACTCAGAATAGGTGAATTTTGAATTGGCGGTTTTTGTGTTCAGAAATACGTTCTCCAGGAATTTAATGGCTGCCTGGCTGTCTGAGAAGATATTATGCCACTTCCTTAATTGCAAGGATCTCGAATAACCTTGTCCATATAATCAGTTCTAGATCCTTAAAATACACCCCAAATCCTACCTGGTCGTCTAGTTTGGAACCATCCGTATAGAAGTCTATATAACTTCTATTACCAGGGATATCGTAGTTCCAATCGGTTCTATCAGGAATAATGGTACAGTACTTTTATCAAAAAGCGACCCAGGTAGGGTGTAATCCAAGGATAACATCGTGTCCATCACCACATGACCAAAGAAAAAGCTCCCATTGCCTCACGGCAGTGGTCACAGCAATTTGTCTAACCACAATGTCCGGAGGCATTAGATGTAGCATTAAATTGTAGGCAACTTGTATCTCCTGCTGAAAGGGACTAATTTTGTCTTGCACGGATTTACGCCTTGACCACTTTGGGTAGCCAACTTTGCTGTGGCACGTAGAGTTTCCTGAAGTATATCTCTAAGAAGGCTGGGAAACTTCCCATACCCGCAATTTCCACGTCATCAGCATATGCGACCACTTTTACACTTTTTTCTTCCAGAGATAGTAAAACATTGTTATAGCTATATTCCCAAGTAGAAAAGACAGTATACCTCCTTGAGGTGTTCCTCTGCTGACCCATCTTTTTAGACCCACAGATCCCAAGCCTGCCGTAATGCATCTTTTAGTAAGTAAGTTAATAATAAACTTTCTTACGGTAGAGTCGATGCCTAGAAACTCCTTCTTGATTGACGTCGGTTTTACATTATTGAAAGCACCTTCAATGTCAGGAAATGCTACCATTGTATATTCCTTGATAGCGAGAGAACTCTCTATGTAGCCGACTAGGTCGTGAAGAGTTGTTTCAGCGGATTTGCCTTTACTATATGCATGCTGCTGCCGCGACAGGCGATCTCCAGGGATCTTTGCCCGAAGATAAGTTTCTGTCAACCTCTCAAGAGTCATCAGCATAAAGGAGGACAGAATAATGGGACAAAAATCTGTTTTGAGTGCTTAAAAATGGAGTTGTGTGAACCGAGAGCTCGCATTGTCGAGGTGAAGAGTGATTCGTATTCGATGGTTGATTTTCCTGATTTCTTAAAAGACACCTGGCAAACAAATGGTTGTGTACCACTCAGAATTGGCTGTTCTGCGTTGTTTTGTGATGGTACGATGCCCAACATGTCCGATTTTTCCCAAAAAAACAGGCGATCATTTGCTTTTGTTGGATTTGGCTCATCTTGAAACACTCATACAATTGAGTGCTGATTTCTTTCGGGCTCATACTCATAATTCCACGATCGCCCATCTTGATGCCATGTTTCGAAGCACCGCGATCGTATTTTTGGAGCATTTCTTTCGACCAATCGGCACGAGCCCTTTTTTTGAGCAATTGAAAATTGTTTGAGATTAATCGCGAACAAATTTTTTGACGGTCAAATGTTCATGCAATATTGAATGCATGCTGGTCCAATTAATGTCTAAGGTTATCTCAATCGCACGATAGGTCACATGACGATCTTGCAATATCAGTTGGTGCACAAACCATTGATGCTGGTTTTTGGAACAACAACAGATTTTGGACGACCTTCATGAAATTTTTCTTGGAGTGAACTACTACATCGGTTGGATTCACCATACCACCGATAAACACTGTTCCTTGATGGAGTTTCATCGCCAAAAATTGAACTAAGTTAATCGATGGACAGCTGTTAAGTTAATCCACGTCGAAAGTTGTACAAAGTAATCGCACGAAAATGTTTACGATTTAATTCCATTTTTTGGGCGAGATGAATCTTTTAAGTTACTGTAAACCATGCAAATAGCGCTCGTATGTAAAAACGTTCTGAGTACGTATAACCTCAAAAATGTCAATCTATAGCATAGAGCTGTCAGTTCGCAAATTGGATCACAAGGGTTGTCCCTAAATTCTGAATGTATCCCACCGTTATAGGCCCAAAGCAGAGAATAATCCTTAGAGTCCTCAGATGTATCCTCCATGAAGCTACAGAATTCCACCCAGGATTTGCTCGTCCTTATATTTTCTTAGACTTGTTTATTTTAAGACTGGCCACTATTAAATTTTTAGTGCTTAACGACGGAAGAAGAAAAACATTTAGACTATTCATTGCACGAATACAGGCACTGTGTTTCCCATTCCCCGTATCCTTGAGAAATTTAAATCCCGGAATTCTTAGTCCACGAACCATTCCTCCACACATCTATGGTTCCTGGATAAGAACCACGTAAAATCCTCCTGCCATCAGGAGGATCTTTAGTACCGCCGAAGCGGCCTTACAATGGTGGAGATTTATCTGTAGACTCGGAATATAGTCAGGATTCAGAACTTCCATCACTGCTGTGTTAGCCTCGTCTTCTGATTCCACAAGAGTTCATCCTCACAAGATTGCTGCTGTAAAAGTACTTTTAGAGTCCAACTGGATGACCCACCAACACAGGGCTTGCCATTCCATTCTGTCTCGATTTTTGGCAGGGGGATTTTTAGTCTCCTGCAATCCGCCACACTTTAGCAATGTATCGATAGTTCATCAGGCAAGTGTTCATCAACAACTGCTGAGTCGTCTCCTGATTCTCCAACCGCTTCTACAGACTTTCAGTTTCAACTTGTTGAATCCGTAGGATACAATTCCTTCAGACTTTTTGAGGTCTGCGACACAGAATAGGTTCGGCCTTGTGCTATAGTCTCCAACCAGTTGTCTTCGTCAAAAGCCCTTGCTGATCAGTCGTCTGCCGGCTAGTGGATCCTGGTGCGGCCCCTCCACCAGTCGAGGTTTCAGTAGCAGACAACATGCTACGGCCTGATACCACCACCGCATCTGTTGGGTCTTTGGCGTCCATTCTAAGCCTACTCCCGGGCTCTAGATCTGCCGCTCCACTGGAAACAGACACAGATCATCAACCGCCTAATGGATACCACCATCGTAGCTATCCTTGAGTGATTACATTTTTCTTCCAAAATAAATGACCTATTACGAGTTACAGGAAAATTCTTGTGGAGCGAAATAACAAAACGTCCGCTCTACTCAAGGCACAGTGGGATGGAAAAAAATAAATGGAAATAATTCTGCCATTTTAGAATGGATAGAAATATCTTCATGAAATTGAACATGGTTATAGCTGAGGTGTTATTTTAGGGCCCTAGAAGTCCCAGGGCCCATTGGCAGGCCTTCAAATTTGGTCACCTTGGCCCTACAAAATTTTGTTCTGGCTTTCAAAAGCGCATTAATGGTTCGATTTTCATTTAATTTAAATTTTTTTGCTGGAAAGTGCTTAAAAAACGCTACAAAAAACGCCTAAATCTGCGGGATATCTTTTATATTGTCCAAGAAATTTGAATTTTTTTTTTGAAATTTTCACAAAGGCTGGTGTTTTATTTTGTTGCTTTTGAAAGCATTTCTGAAACGATCTCAAATTTTTTAACTGATTTGGAATGATAATAAAATTTAAAATTTTTTTCTTGCGATATATGCTTAAGTTCGATTCTTCAGTCGAAAGTTATGCGAGTTACAAATCAAAAAATGTGAAAAAAGTCAATTTTTGGCTTTTTTTTCGTAAAACAAGGTTATATTATTGTTTCGTTTCTAAGCAAACTTAGCCCAGCACTATCAATTTTGCTTACTGTACTGTAAAGAAGACTTAATGTAGATGTGCTTTAAATATAATTTTAATAAATTTTGTTAACTCTAATAGGAGATCTATGAAGTACAATATTGGCATTTTTTTTACAAAAAACTGGAAAACTCTTCGAGTTCTCAAAACGCTGAGGCCCCCAACTTTTTAACATATTTTCATTGCCCCATGAAATTACTAAATGCATGCAAGAAAAGTTTGCAGCTGCATCCAAGCATTGAGGTCTCTACGGACATTTTACTAAAAAATGACAATTTTACAAACATCTTTCCCCAGTATGGGGTTTTTGCGTGCTTTCATCAAGAAATGTGGCCAAATCTTGAAGTCATTCTTTTAGAAAGATATTCGTCTACAAATTTGTAAAAATTAGAACGATATCTTTAGTAGTTTTGGTTTTATGATATTTTCAATTTGATTTTTGAATTTTTGACCTATGCCATATTTGGTTGAAGTATGTCATAAAATATGAAGTGTTATTACCCTTGCAAAAAAAAAACCCAACCCTCCGCTGGTAAGAACACAACGAAAGGTTTTAAAATGTCTTTTTGAAAAAAATATTGTACCTTCGAGTTATATCTAATTTGTACATATGTTAAAAGCGGAAAGCAGGTGTGAGATATATATCAGACTTCATTCATAATTCAGAAATGGCCTTTATAGTAAGAGATGAAACCATGTTTAACGTATTGTGGGATCATTGCTCTCTTGATTTTGAACACCAAACAAATTTAATATTCCAACATATAGAAAGTAAAGTCGGAATGAAAATAAAAAACACTGAATATATAAAAATTCGAAATTTCATCAAAGTTTTCGACGTAAGGAAGAAAATCTGTGCATTGTTCAAAAGAAAAGTTTACATTGAGATATTCTCAATGGCTTAATGAAGGAGTGGAACTCGTGCGCAATGATCGCCATATAGGACCTCCGCCAAAAGCTTATGATAAACATGCCCAGAAATGTCGCTCGCTTATCAACTTCTCTTTCTTCAATGTTCACTGTTGAAGTTACTGATACTTTCACAGAGATGTTAAAGAAGGATGGAAGGCCAATAGACGCATTGAAAATTGCCAACGTACTGCCGTCTGCAATGCCCAAGCGCCTTAGAAGAATTGTAAGAGTATTCCGACTCTTAAAAGTGAATCGTCATTTACATGCAAAGAAGCCTTTGCCCTCATGTTACAGCATTATCATCCAAAGGCATTAACGTTTTGCCGTCATATGGCGACGAAGCAAAATATTTTGCCATCACCTATAGGTGCTACAAATTCCAAAAGCCAGTGATAGTCTCTTTGCTCTACTCGAAAATACGGCAGTAAGGATAGTTTCAACACTTTCTGCTCAAACAGTGAAATAAGTAAATCAGTGCAACGTACAGTTTATGTGCAAATTGGGATGTGATGGCTCATCAACATTTCCCGAATACAAGCAAGCCTTGACTACGGACCATAAAAGCGTTTTTATGGCATCTTTGGTTCCATTAAGCATTCGAAAACATGCTGATATGGATTATGCTTCACGAGTTTTAATGCTATTTGGATAAATTCAACACCTGGATCAAAAAAATTTTGTAGGCCTCTTAGCTTCGAGTTCACTAAGGAATCGACAACAAATACCCAAGATTTGGTTCAGCGTATTGAGACGAAGCTCAAAAACTTGGAACCTGTTACAATTCTGATATTGGAATACAGCTTTCAAATGGGATTCAATATAAAATGTTCAATGATAGACGGAAAAGTAAGCAACGCGTTGACTAGAATGTCTTCAACATGGAGATGTGGCATTTGTGGGGTAAAGAAATCAGACTTTGCGGGTTCGTCAAAAGATCTTACAATCAACTAAGAATCACTGGAATTTAGTATATCTCCCTTATACGCTCGCATATGGTTTTTGGAACACTTTCTGCATTTGTCATATGACCTAAAATACCATAGCATAGTAAAGGACTCTGACAGATCCCTAAACAAGCAGGAATTAAAATAAATGTGCGCTCTGGAGAACAAAAGGATACAAGATGAGTTTAAGTCTAAATCAGGACTAAATGTTAAAAAGCCACCTTTTGGCTATGGAAGCACTAACGATGGAAATACTGCGAGGCGTTTTTTCATGGACCCTGAAACCACAACAGAAATCACTATATGACGAAATATCACGTATTGACGAAATATTGATTAAAACAAGTAAAAGCGTGCTAAGTTCGGCCGGGCCCAATCTTATATACCCTCCACCATGGATCGCATTTGTCGAGTTCTTTTCCCGGCATCTCTTCTTAGGCAAAAAGGAATATAAGAAAAGAGTTGCTCTGCTATTTAAACGATATCAAGATATGGTCCGGTTCGGACCACAATTAAATTATATGTTGGAGACCTGTGTAAAATTTCAGCCAATTCGTATAAGAATTGGTCCCATTGGGGCTTGTAGTGGCCACTTTCAGTCATCAATTTTTATTTTTTTCTTTTTTTTTCACCAACGACAATGATATGCTTGGTCATATTTTTTGTAAATTTTTATTGGCATTGTTTTCACTTATTGTGGCTACACCATTTCCATCCACTTCTTTAAATTCTATGGCTAAATTGATGGGCTAATTCCATTTATTTTCCCATCGTCACCATTACGCCTGGTTTTCCTTCTTTTTTATCTTCAATACTTGCCACCCAATTTTGTTGCCTCTGAAAAGAGATACATTTTTAAAGTCTGATATCGGCGGAGTATTTTGTCAATATCTGACCTCTTTTCTGAATTATTTTTTTTTTTTTTTGTCTTCCTCTTTTTACATAAAACGCAAGAAATGATTTTTGATATGTCTTTTTTACCATCTCGCACAGTTGGACAATTTTGGTTATTTTGTGTTTTGATTCAATCTTCCTTTTGGGTTGTCATCTCTCATGACAACATAGAAGTACTGCTCAAACTCCTTATATACAAGAGACACCCAGACACACATGTATAGAGAAGGTATATAATCGAAGTATATAGAAATATTCCCAAATTTGATCAGACTTGGATTTTTTGGTCTTAATTAAAAAGTCCATCGACTCTAGAAACTAGTTTGAACTTTTATTTTCCATTTTGAATAAAACTTTTGGAGAAAAATCCTTTTAAAAAGTGAAACTTTTTATCGATATCTGGGCCGATATCATCGATTAATTTCATTATAGGAATGGAAAAGACAGTTACTTATGGCATTTGATAGTCTATATTTTACCTCCTTATTGCAAAACCAAAGGTCTGATTCGTTGCCCCAAATTTAATAAAATGGCTTCTGTGATCTGACTTCGAAGAGAAAAGACCAATCAAAAATTGAAAATTTAAAGAAATAATACTTGAAAAAAAATCTTAAGGACCAAGTTCATACTAATTTATAGTGAATATCGAAAAGTAATTTAAAGTTGTTCAGAATTTTAAGGAAAGTGCAAAATAAGTTTTTTTTTTTGGAAGACAGAAGGATACCTACACGTGTACTTCTCAACTTTATTCTCAATATATTGGAAATCTGTAAATTTCCAATTTGGACAGACGCAGAAGTTGGTACCTTTTTGTCGTAGTCTACCCACAGGGTAGACACGACACTGATTTTTATCCAGAGCCCATTCTCTTTCATCAAAGTTTTGGAAGCTAGATTGTCAAAGCTCATGTGGCATGCATAAGTAGCATCAATCCATCTCCGATCGCAAACCACGCCAGGTATCACCTAAGAGCCTAGAACACCAATCTTCTGTTTAAATCCAACGTTATAAATCGGCAAGCAGCCAACCAATGATATAAGCCTACAATTTTGCTGAAATTTGACTGTCGGTATCTGTGACAAAACGTTCATTTGTACAGCATCGAAACACTTATTACATTGAATTTGCCACATGTAAGGCACTTTTTGAACATGAACACCGCTTAATTTTGCCTACCGTCAAATTCCAACCAGACGCCTTTTTTTTTTTTATAAAAGCGTGAAGTAAACAAACACCGAATTACCCAGGAAGACTAAAGTCCAATTTCCAACCAGTTTTAATGGCCATATAAAACTCGAGAAGCTACCATAACCATCCATGACCATAACCTAAACAGCACCTCAACTTTTTTCTTACAAAGACTAGCCGGTCCAACCATAATGTGTCAACCAACTGTGTAGATTTTTTAATTAAAGGAATTAAATTCCACAAAAAAATATATAAGCATAAGTATAATTATTATATAAAAAAAAAATGAATCGTAACAAAGCTAGTTTGGGTCATTTCACATACACATTTTTTCCCATTTAATTTAATTTAAATTAATTTTTTTTTATTTAATTTGTTTTTAATGATTTTTCCTCACAAAATGACATAAATCATTTTTACGTTTAAAAACTTCAAAAAAATGTATGTGTTATGAACTCCACTAGCTTTGTTAAGTACCTATTTTAGTCACTGTCTGTATGTTCTTTGCAAGAAATTTAATTTCATTCATAAATCACAGCCATTCACCAAAATATCACCCATCAACCAACGATCGAGTGGAGGCCTTCATCGAGAGAGTGGAGTAAGGTGGTAAGTCATCATTGCTATGTTAATTTATTGATAAAGTTTCTTGCATTGATCTGTTATAATTGAGAAAGAGCAACGAATGTTTTAAGGTGTTATACAGCCCAACTGGTTTGTAACCACAAGTGCATTGTTATTGTTTCGATTTCTGTCTCTATTGTGGAGTATGACTCCCACACATTTTGTTTTTTTTTTCCTAAATACGTTTTACACGCATTTTGTTATGAATGAGTTGCTCTTTCTTGGATTATTTGTAAAAAGAAATTATATTGTATTTGCATCTGCTTATTTGCGTAGTAAGATACTTCTACTTTTTTTGAATTTAACCCCTTAAGGGCCATGAAAATTATGCAAAATACTTAATTTTTTTTTCTAAAGTATAGTTTATTGATTATAGAACGAAAAATGTTAAGAGAATTAAAATGTTTTGGAATAAAACTGAATTTTTTTTAAAATGAATCTGTAAGGACTATCTTGTAGACGTTTCTTGCAAAGGTATGTAGGATAAATTTGGTGTGATCGTAGTTTAGGGGTCCTGAAATATCATAGCCAGCAGGACATAGGATGGCGCGGGCATGGAGGCTGAGACTTTTTTTTACCACCATAGAGTCCACTTGATATCTTTTTTTTTTTTAGACCATTTCGAATAACTGCCGTTCTAGTAAATTAAATTCATATTAAAAAAGGGGTATCACATTAGCACCACACATTTTTTTTCTTGTTATCCTAGTAGTTGAAATAAAAAGGGAGTCTAAAATAATTATTGTATTGTGAACAAGGCTTGATTAGAGAAGGACGCGAACCCCCCTCCCGACTGCAGCTTGCATTTCAAAGGCTCCCGAAGTCCTACCTCTTCTCTGGTTCTAAGATGCTCGAAAGTTATTGTAAAATAGTATCTACAACAAATATTTGGTTGTGTACATTACATAATTTGGCGCCCAACGTGGGGCCGAAGGATAACGACCTTGTCCTTTCAGGCTCATTCAAGTTTTTTTTATTTGAGTAGATTTCATTTATATGGAAAGTTTTAAGGTTTTTTTTTTTTTTTTGTCAGGACTTCACACCAGACAATCTTTTGTTAGTTGTCTGCTGGATTTTCAGTTTTTTTGGGGTTTAACCCGAAAAGCTGACCGCTGATCAGCCACATCTGTTTTGTCTCTTGAGATTTCCTTTAGGAAAAGATATATTTAAATTTTCCCAAACAATGTTTATATGTCGGCGAACTAAATTTTCTTTTAGACTTAGTTATCAGCCCTGTTCCAAAATAGGAATTCGATTAATTTTGCGTAAGCATATTAGCGACCGTTTTGATAACAGAAGGTAGAATTTTCCCCTTTAGCTGGTGTGTCTCAAGATAAATTAATTCTATGAATATATACATATGCCATAGACCAGTTTTTGTATCCACAGTTTTTCGAAATGAGTTTTATCACACCATATTCTATTTTCATATTCTAGCAAGAAACGTCAAACTATTATGCCTATTTGTTCTTTAGACAGTACTTTTTTGAAGGAAAATAGATTTTTTTCTATAATTTCATTTTACGGTTTTTAGAGTGAAATTTTTTCTATTTGAATCGAATTTGTCATTATGGCTTCAGAGGAACCGATACCTCCAGAATTGCCTCCGCAATCAGAGACAACCTCTACGGACAATACTTCGGTAGTATGTGAGGTTTGTAAGCAACTTTTGGTTGAAGGCCAAGATTGTTTAATTATAAGCGCATGTGCGCATCCTTTTCACAGGAACTGCATAGAGACATATCTTTCTTCGTCCGCAGAATGTCCTGTCTGTAAGAGAGTATGTGACCTAGGCGAGTTAAGAACATATAGTATGGCTTCGAAACCACCCCCAGCTCGAAAGGCTCCTAATAATAGAGGCAAGGGTAGAGGTGCCTTGAACAAGACTTATGAAACTCGTAGTGTGACTAAGAATCTATTTCAGGATGCACAGAATCCTACTAATACACAGCCTGCTACCCGGCAGACTCCTCAGCAATGCAATAATACTTCTTTTGACTTTACGACACCTCCACAACAAAACATTGGCGATCCTCAGGCATTGAACTCGAGTGTAGATTACCGCGAGATAGGTCGCATGATAGAAGATCAGTTGAGGAAGTTTTTTCATAACATGAATCTGCCACACACTGCGACTTCCAATAATATTCCCAATTTAAACCGGGATCCCCGGAACGTGCCCAATACTAATGCGTATTATCCTTCAGGTAACTGTGTCAATATGCCGAGTAATTTTCCCAACCACCGGCCACCAAATCCTCCGAATATGGGTGGCAGTGATTATCCTCGTGATCCCCGTGATTTTCAGTTCCCTCGTGCTGCGCAATTTTCGAGTCCGAATGCTTCGGGAAGTTTTAGTTCGATGAATAGGGACGCAGACAAGATAACTTCTATTGTGAATAATTGGAATTTGAAATTTGACGGCTCGTCAACGGGTCTCAGTATTGATGAGTTTCTATATCGCATTAGGACTCTGACGAGGGAAACCTTTAATGATGATTTTAGTGTTATCTGTAGGAACCTTAATACACTCCTGACTGGAAAAGCTCGTGAATGGTATTGGCGATACCACAAGCAAGTGCCAGCCATTACGTGGGAGGGTTTCTGCCAGGCGATCCGTAGCCAATATAAGGACATGAAGTCCTCATTCGACCTTAGAGAGGAGATGCGAATCAGAAAGCAGAAACCGGGTGAATCCTATGATGCTTTCTTCGATGCCCTCTCTATCATTGCTGATAAACTGTCCAATCCGATGAGTGAGGACGAATTCATAGAGATCATTGCCAGGAATTTACGGCCTGACATTCGTCAGGATTTACTTTATGTCCCAATTAGGTCTCTGTCCCATCTACGCAAACTCGTGCAAATGCGAGAGAACTTTCTGAGCGACGAGTATGTGCGCAGAACACTTTCCCAACGATCTCAAAACCTGAATTTTCCACCACGCAGGCAACTGGCAGAATTAGATCAGGGTGTTTCGAATGACACTGAGTCGGACTACACGATCGATGCTGTCCAGAGATCTGAGTCGATTAGATGCTGGAACTGTGATAACATAGGACACACTTGGCAGGATTGTCTTGAGGACAGGACTATTTTCTGTTACGGGTGTGGCGCGAAAAATGTTTATAAACCACAGTGTGCCAGATGTTTATCTCGTGTTCAGTCTTCTTCTTCAAAAAACTACAGACAGACGGGGCCAACGAAGAACCAAGTCTAGATGTCGGCCCATCCCCAATTCCCGGACTTACAATTTCAGATCCTGACTTACCCTCTATTGAACCTGACCTGTCCAAATTAGACCCTGATAGGATTACCATTTTGAAAAGGCCCAGCACTTCTGATGTACATGAGGATGTTTCTCGATTGATATACCCCAGGTTGCCCTATCATAAGCGATGGGAAATATATGTTCAAAGGCGAAATGAAATTTTTAACGTGTCTAGTATTTCTAAAGCAAAATCACCTAAACGGTCCACACTTCGTCTAAGGAGATATTTTCGCATCAGGAAGGTCTGTGGTAAGATTCAGATTTCTACGATTATTTCGAACCCGCATGATAGACGCTATTATGCCAAAGTGTCATTTTTGGACTTTCATGAATTCGGCCTGTTGGACACTGGGGCTAATATAAGCTGTATCGGTGGTGAACTGGCCCAGTATGACTTTTCTAAGTTTCCCAACTTTACTCCATGCAAGTCTTTTGCCAAGACAGCAGATGGTAAAGTCCAGAACATCTTAGGGTGGATAGACGTTTCTATTACTTTCAAGGACATGACAAAGGACATTCGATTATTCATTATTCCGTCTATTTCCCAACGATTGATTCTTGGGATCGATTTTTGGAATATTTTCAATCTTTTGAATAATCTTTTATCGAGTTCTGATATTTTGGTCTGTCACAATGACAGTATTTTCCCATCTGTCGTGTCGGCACTTGAAATCCATAGCGGGGGACGTGACGATGACTTTCATGTGAGATTGGCTCAGGGTGAGATGAAACAGCTGGAAGCTGTTATTGCACTTTTTCCCAGCTTCGAGAAACAGGGGTTAGGCAGAACCGCATTGATCCAACATTCGATTGATGTCGGCGATGCCAGACCTATAAAACAACGTTTTTACCCTGTTTCTCCAGCTGTTGAAAAACTCATGTTTGCCGAGGTTGATCGGATGCTAGAGTTAGGGGTGATCGAACCCTCTAATTCACCGTGGAGTTCTCCGATGAGGCTCGTCGTGAAGCCTGGCAAGGTGAGGCTATGTTTGGATGCGAGAAAGCTGAATTCTGTAACAAAGAAGGACGCATATCCGCTTCCAAACATAGAGGGGATTTTCTCGAGACTACCAAGAGCCAACATCATTTCAAAGCTGGATCTCAAAGATGCCTTCTGGCAAATAGGTCTGGACGAGCCATCCAAACAGCTGACGGCGTTCACAGTCCCTGGTAGGCCGCTCTACCAGTTTGTGGTTATGCCGTTCGGGCTGTGTAATGCCCCACAGACGATGTGTCGGCTGATGGATGTGCTCATACCTCCAGACCTACGCCATTCGGTTTTTGGCTACTTGGATGATATGGTAATTGTCTCGGAGAATTTTGATACCCATATCCAGATCCTGATGAGAATTGCCACTGAGTTTAGGAGGTCGAACCTGACCCTCAATATATCCAAAAGCAAGTTTTGTGTCACCAGGACAAACTACCTTGGATATATAATCGGCAATGGGGGCATTACTACCGACCCCGAGAAGATATCGGCGATCACCAACTGGCCAGTGCCCCGGAATCTTAAACAGGTTCGTGGCTTTCTTGGACTTTGTGGGTGGTACCGTCGTTTTATTCAGAATTTTTCCACTGAAACATTCCCCATCACCGAAGTTGTATCCACCAAACGCAAGTTCAAATGGACGGGCGAAGCACAGCAGGCCTTTGAACGTGTCAAGTCGCTCCTTACTTCGGCTCCAGTGCTAAATAACCCTGATTTCTCTAAGAAATTTTATTTGCACTGCGATGCCAGCGACTACGGCATTGGGGCTGTGCTGATACAACTCGATGATGAGGGGAATGAGAAACCTATAGCCTTCATGAGCAGAAAACTAAACACCGCGCAACGTAACTATAGTGTTACAGAGCGTGAGTGTTTAGCTGCTCTGGAGGCTATAAGGAAATTCAGGTGCTACTTGGAACTCCAAGATTTTGAAGTCGTGACGGACCACTCCAGTCTATTATGGCTCATGCGACAGCCAGACTTGAGCGGAAGACTTGCTCGATGGGTCTTCAAGTTGCAGCCATACCGTTTTACGATAAGCCACAGGAAAGGCAAAGACCACATCGTTCCCGACGCCCTTTCCAGGATACCGACGGACGATATTTCAGCTCTGGAAGTTTCAGAGCCAGGTGTTGACTTGGATTCACCATTTTTTGATGACGAGGACTATCGACTTTTGAAAGAACGGGTTATAAAAGATCCTAACAGATACCCTGATATCAAAATAGGGGATAGATATGTGTATTATCGCACTGAGCACTGCTCAGGGGATGAGTCTAGGGACGAGTTTTGTTGGAAGCTTTGGATTCCAGATAGACTTCGTACTGATACCATTTCCAGAGCTCACGATAATCCCCTTGCAGCCCATGGGGGCATGACCAAAACTTTAGAGTTGATAAGGCGAACTTTTTTCTGGCCAGGAATGGTAAAGGACGTCCGCGATTACATACGGAATTGTGAGGTTTGCAAAACCACAAAAGCTCCGAATATAGTTCTTAAACCACCAATGGGTAACCTCGTGGAATCCGTCCGTCCCTTTCAGCGTCTCTACGTTGATATTCTTGGACCCTACCCAAGAAGCAAGAGGGGACATATCGGTCTCCTGATTGTTCTCGACCACCTTTCCAAATATCACTGGCTTTGTCCTCTAAGGAAGTTTACGGCCACCCATATAAAGGATTTCCTTGAGAAACAGATTTTTCACGCATATGGGGTGCCCGAGACAATCGTCAGTGATAACGGGAGTCAATTTAAGTCAAATGAGCTGAACGCTTTTCTGACAGAATTCGGTGTAAGACACGTCTATACAGCGTTATATAGCCCCCAAGCCAACGCATCCGAGAGGGTCAACCGGTCGTTGTTGGCAGGAATAAGGGCCTATTTAAGAAGTGACCACAGACAGTGGGATCAGAATCTATCTTCCATCAGCTGTGCCCTACGCAATGCCTATCACCAGAGTATACATTCTTCACCATACCGTGCTTTGTATGGCTTTGACATGGTGACTCACGGTTCGACGTACCAACTCCTGAGGAGTTTGGATCTCTTGGAAGAGCCCACGGCTAAACTGGCCAGAGACGATGCTTTGCAGGTGATCAGGATGGATTTAGGGAAACACATAAGACAGGCTTATGAAAGGAACCAACATAACTACGACCTTAGAACCAGGGTTCAGACCTACAATGTTGGCCAAATTGTCTTCTACCGTAATTTTGCCCAGAGTAGTGCTGAGAAATCTTTTAGCGCTAAATTATCCCCAGTTTTCTTAAAAGCAAGGGTGAAAGAGAGGCTTGGCAACCACTATTACTTACTTGAAGATATGAATAGTAAACTAATTGGGACCTACCATGGAAAAGACATAAGAAACTAGTGGCTTTTTTTCCATCTAATTCAATGCCGTAAGACTTTTGAATTATCCGGTTTGTAGTGGCCACTTTCAGTCATCAATTTTTATTTTTTTCTTTTTTTTTCACCAACGACAATGATATGCTTGGTCATATTTTTTTGTAAATTTTTATTGGCATTGTTTTCACTTATTGTGGCTACACCATTTCCATCCACTTCTTTAAATTCTATGGCTAAATTGATGGGCTAATTCCATTTATTTTCCCATCGTCACCATTACGCCTGGTTTTCCTTCTTTTTTATCTTCAATACTTGCCACCCAATTTTGTTGCCTCTGAAAAGAGATACATTTTTAAAGTCTGATATCGGCGGAGTATTTTGTCAATATCTGACCTCTTTTCTGAATTATTTTTTTTTTTTTTTGTCTTCCTCTTTTTACATAAAACGCAAGAAATGATTTTTGATATGTCTTTTTTACCATCTCGCACAGTTGGACAATTTTGGTTATTTTGTGTTTTGATTCAATCTTCCTTTTGGGTTGTCATCTCTCATGACAACATAGAAGTACTGCTCAAACTCCTTATATACAAGAGACACCCAGACACACATGTATAGAGAAGGTATATAATCGAAGTATATAGAAATATTCCCAAATTTGATCAGACTTGGATTTTTTGGTCTTAATTAAAAAGTCCATCGACTCTAGAAACTAGTTTGAACTTTTATTTTCCATTTTGAATAAAACTTTTGGAGAAAAATCCTTTTAAAAAGTGAAACTTTTTATCGATATCTGGGCCGATATCATCGATTAATTTCATTATAGGAATGGAAAAGACAGTTACTTATGGCATTTGATAGTCTATATTTTACCTCCTTATTGCAAAACCAAAGGTCTGATTCGTTGCCCCAAATTTAATAAAATGGCTTCTGTGATCTGACTTCGAAGAGAAAAGACCAATCAAAAATTGAAAATTTAAAGAAATAATACTTGAAAAAAAATCTTAAGGACCAAGTTCATACTAATTTATAGTGAATATCGAAAAGTAATTTAAAGTTGTTCAGAATTTTAAGGAAAGTGCAAAATAAGTTTTTTTTTTTGGAAGACAGAAGGATACCTACACGTGTACTTCTCAACTTTATTCTCAATATATTGGAAATCTGTAAATTTCCAATTTGGACAGACGCAGAAGTTGGTACCTTTTTGTCGTAGTCTACCCACAGGGTAGACACGACACTGATTTTTATCCAGAGCCCATTCTCTTTCATCAAAGTTTTGGAAGCTAGATTGTCAAAGCTCATGTGGCATGCATAAGTAGCATCAATCCATCTCCGATCGCAAACCACGCCAGGTATCACCTAAGAGCCTAGAACACCAATCTTCTGTTTAAATCCAACGTTATAAATCGGCAAGCAGCCAACCAATGATATAAGCCTACAATTTTGCTGAAATTTGACTGTCGGTATCTGTGACAAAACGTTCATTTGTACAGCATCGAAACACTTATTACATTGAATTTGCCACATGTAAGGCACTTTTTGAACATGAACACCGCTTAATTTTGCCTACCGTCAAATTCCAACCAGACGCCTTTTTTTTTTTTATAAAAGCGTGAAGTAAACAAACACCGAATTACCCAGGAAGACTAAAGTCCAATTTCCAACCAGTTTTAATGGCCATATAAAACTCGAGAAGCTACCATAACCATCCATGACCATAACCTAAACAGCACCTCAACTTTTTTCTTACAAAGACTAGCCGGTCCAACCATAATGTGTCAACCAACTGTGTAGATTTTTTAATTAAAGGAATTAAATTCCACAAAAAAATATATAAGCATAAGTATAATTATTATATAAAAAAAAAAATGAATCGTAACAAAGCTAGTTTGGGTCATTTCACATACACATTTTTTCCCATTTAATTTAATTTAAATTAATTTTTTTTTATTTAATTTGTTTTTAATGATTTTTCCTCACAAAATGACATAAATCATTTTTACGTTTAAAAACTTCAAAAAAATGTATGTGTTATGAACTCCACTAGCTTTGTTAAGTACCTATTTTAGTCACTGTCTGTATGTTCTTTGCAAGAAATTTAATTTCATTCATAAATCACAGCCATTCACCAAAATATCACCCATCAACCAACGATCGAGTGGAGGCCTTCATCGAGAGAGTGGAGTAAGGTGGTAAGTCATCATTGCTATGTTAATTTATTGATAAAGTTTCTTGCATTGATCTGTTATAATTGAGAAAGAGCAACGAATGTTTTAAGGTGTTATACAGCCCAACTGGTTTGTAACCACAAGTGCATTGTTATTGTTTCGATTTCTGTCTCTATTGTGGAGTATGACTCCCACACATTTTGTTTTTTTTTTCCTAAATACGTTTTACACGCATTTTGTTATGAATGAGTTGCTCTTTCTTGGATTATTTGTAAAAAGAAATTATATTGTATTTGCATCTGCTTATTTGCGTAGTAAGATACTTCTACTTTTTTTGAATTTAACCCCTTAAGGGCCATGAAAATTATGCAAAATACTTAATTTTTTTTTCTAAAGTATAGTTTATTGATTATAGAACGAAAAATGTTAAGAGAATTAAAATGTTTTGGAATAAAACTGAATTTTTTTTAAAATGAATCTGTAAGGACTATCTTGTAGACGTTTCTTGCAAAGGTATGTAGGATAAATTTGGTGTGATCGTAGTTTAGGGGTCCTGAAATATCATAGCCAGCAGGACATAGGATGGCGCGGGCATGGAGGCTGAGACTTTTTTTTACCACCATAGAGTCCACTTGATATCTTTTTTTTTTTTAGACCATTTCGAATAACTGCCGTTCTAGTAAATTAAATTCATATTAAAAAAGGGGTATCACATTAGCACCACACATTTTTTTTCTTGTTATCCTAGTAGTTGAAATAAAAAGGGAGTCTAAAATAATTATTGTATTGTGAACAAGGCTTGATTAGAGAAGGACGCGAACCCCCCTCCCGACTGCAGCTTGCATTTCAAAGGCTCCCGAAGTCCTACCTCTTCTCTGGTTCTAAGATGCTCGAAAGTTATTGTAAAATAGTATCTACAACAAATATTTGGTTGTGTACATTACAGGCTCACGAAGTAAAATAGAGAGAACGATTTATATGGGATCTGTATCGGGCTATAGACCGATTCAGACCATAATAAACACGTTTGTTGATGGTCATGAGAGGATCCGTCGTACAAAAGTTCAGGCATATCGGATAATAATGGCGACCTCTAGGGGTCAAGAAGTCAAGATCCCAGATCGGTTTATATAGCAGCTATATCAGGTTATGAACCGATTTGAACCTTATTTGACACAGTTGTTGAAAGTAAAAATAAAATACGTCATGCAAAATTTCAGCCAAATCGGATAGGAATTGCGCCCTCTAAAAGCTCAAGAAGTCAAATCCCATGATCTGTTTTTATGACAGCTATATCAGGTTATGGACCGATTTCAACCATACTTGGCACAGTTGTTGGATATCATTACGAAATACTTCGTGCAAAAATTCATTCAAATCGGATAAGAATTGTGCCCTCTAGAGGCTCAAGAAGTCAAGACCCAAGATCGGTTTTTATGGCAGCTATATCAGGTTATGGACCGATTTAAACCATACTTGGCACAGTTGTTGGGTATCATAACAAAACACGTCGTGCGAAATTCCATTCCATTCGCATAAGAATTGCGCCCTCTAGAGGCTCAAGAAGTCAAGACCCAAGATCAGGTTATTTGATTTGAACTATACTTGGCACAGTTATTGGATATAATAACAAAACACGTCGTGCAAAATTTCATCCCAATCGGATAAGATTTGCGCACTCTAGAGGCTCAAGAAGTCAAGACCCAAGATCGGTTTATATGGCAGCTATATCAGGTTATAAACCGATTTGAACCATACTTGGCACAGTTGTTGGATATCATAACAAAACACGTCGTGCAAAATTTCATTCTGATCGGATAAGAATTGCGCACACTAGAGGCTCAAGAAGTCAAGACCCAAGATCGGTTTATATGGCAGCTATATCAGGTTACGGACCGATTTGAACCATACTTGGCGCAGATGTTGAATATCATAACAAAACATGTCGTGCAAAATTTCATTCCAATCGGATAAGAATTACGCACTCTAGAGGCTCAAGAAGTCAAGATCCAAGATCGGTTTATATGGCAGCTATATCAAAACATGGACCGATATGGCCCATTTACAATACCAACCGACCTACGCTAATAAGAAGTATTTGTGCAAAATTTCAAGCGGCTAGCTTTACTCCTTCGGAAGTTAGCGTGCTTTCGACAGACAGACGGACGGACGGACGGACGGACAGACGGACGGACATGGCTAGATCGACATAAAATGTCACGACGATCAAGAATATATATACTTTATGGGGTCTCAGACGAATATTTCGAGTAGTTACAAACAGAATGACGAAATTAGTATACCCCCCATCTTATGGTGGAGGGTATAAAAACGTCTTGCGAAATTTCAGCCAAATCTGAGAAAAATTGCGCACTCTAGAAGCTCAAGAAGTCCCCAGATCTGTTTATATGACAGCTATATCAGGTTATGAACCGATTTAAACCATACTTGACACAGTTGTTGGATATAATAACAAAACACGTTGTGCAAAATTAAGAATTGCGCCCTCTAGAGGCTCAAGAAGTCAAGACCCAAGATCGGTTTATATGGCAGCTATATCAGGTTATGGACCGATTTGAACCATACTTTACGCAGTTGTTGGATATCATAACAAAATACTACGTGCCAAAATTCATTTAAATTGGATAAGAATTGCGCACTCTAGAGGCTCAAGAAGTCAAGACCCCAGATCGGTTTATATGGCAGCTTTATCCGGTTATGAACCGATTTAAACCATACTTGACACAGTTGTTGGATATAAAAACAAAACACGTTGTGCAAAATTAAGAATTGCGCCCTCTAGAGGCTCAAGAAGTCAAGACCCAAGATCGGTTTATATGGCAGCTATATCAGGTTATTTGATTTGAACCATACTTGGCACAGTTATTGGATATATTAACAAAACACGTCGTGCAAAATTTCATCCCAATCGGATAAGAACTGCGCAGTCTAGAGGCTCAAGAAGTCAAGACCCCAGATCGGTTTATATGGCAGCTTTATCCGGTTATGAACCGATTTGAACCAGACTTGGCACAGTTGTTGGATATCATAACAAAATACTATGTGCCAAAATTCATTCCAATCGGATAAGAATTGCGCACTCTAGACGCTCAAGAAATCAAGACCCAAGATCGGTTTATATGGCAGCTATATCAGGTTATGAAGCGATTTAAACCATACTTGGCACAGTTGTTGGATATCATAACAAAATACTACGTGCCAAAATTCATTCAATTTGGATAAGAATTGCGCCCTCTAGAGGCTCAAGAAGACAAGACCCAAGATCGGTTAATATGACAGCTATATAAAGTTATGGACCGATTTAAACCATACTTGACACAGTTGTTGGATATAATAACAAAACACGTTGTGCAAAATTTCATTTCAATCGGATAAGAACTGCGCAGTCTAGAGGCTCAAGAAGTGAAGACCCAAGATCGGTTTATATGGCAGCTATATCAAAACATGGACCGATATGGCCCATTTACAATACCAACCGACCAACTCTAATAAGAAATATTTGTGCAAAATTTCAAGCGGCTAGCTTTACTCCTTCGGAAGTTAGCGTGCTTTCGACAGACAGACGGACGGACGGACGGACAGACGGACGGACATGGCTAGATCGACATAAAATGTCACGACGATCAAGAATATATATACTTTATGGGGTCTCAGACGAATATTTCGAGTAGTTACAATCAGAATGACAAAATTAGTATACCCCCCATCTTATGGTGGAGGGTATAAAAAACGTCTTGCGAAATTTTAGCCAACTCGGATAGGAATTGCGCCCTCTAGAAGCTCAAGAAGTCATGTCCCCAGATCTGTTTATATGACAGCCATATCAGGTTATGGACCGATTTGAACCATACTTGGCACAGTTGTTGGATATAATAACAAAACACGTTGTGCAAAATTTCATTCCAATCGGATAAGAACTGCGCACTCTAGAGGCTCAAGAAGTCAAGACCCCAGATCGGTTTATATGGCAGCTATATCAGGTTATGAACCGATTTGAACCATACTTAGCACTGTTGTTGGATATAATAACAAAACACGTCGTGCAAAATTTCATCCCAATCGGATAAGAATTGCGCACTCTAGAGGCTCAAGAAGTCAAGACCCAAGATCGGTTTATATGGCAGCTATATCAGGTTATGAACCGATTTGAACCATACTTAGCACTGTTGTTGGATATAATAACAAAACACGTCGTGCAAAATTTCATCCCAATCGGATAAGAATTGCGCACTCTAGAGGCTCAAGAAGTCAAGACCCAAGATCGGTTTATATGGCAGCTATATCAAAACATGAACCGATTTGGCCCATTTACAATACCAACCGACCTACACTTATAAGAAGTATTTGTGCAAAATTTCAAGCGGCTAGCTTTACTCCTTCGGAAGTTAGCGTGCTTTCGACAGACAAACGGACGGACGGACGGACAGACGGACATGGCTAGATCGACATAAAATTTCACGACGATCAAGAATATATATACTTTATGGGGTCTCAGACGAATATTTCGAGTAGTTACAATCAGAATGACGAAATTAGTATACCCCCCATCTTATGGTGGAGGGTATAAAAATTAACATCATTTTAGTAGCAAACACAAAATGAAAGCAGAGAAATTCAGAAGTTTCAAACCTGTATACAAATTTATATCCATGGAAACCAATGACACCTACACTTTACAAGGTGTATCGTAAATGACGACGAGAATCCCAGAATGGGTATATTTTTAAACATCTTTGTTATCTTCGGACCCTGTACTATCAGGGTAGCGACCGAGGTTTTTGCTACAGGTCTTTAACCTCTGATAACCCAAAAAATTTTAAGGATTTAATGTACCTTTTAGATCTGGATTCCAAAACAGTCGATTACTTTATTCAAACCAAATAATTTTGAGATACATATTGTACAAATAAAACAAGTAAAAGCGTGCTAAGTTCTGCTGGGCCGAATCTTATATACCCTCCACCATAGATCGCATTTGTCGAATTCCTTTCCCGGTATCTCCTTTTAGGCAAACAAAGGATAAAAGAAAACAATTGATTTAATATTGGAGCTATATCAAGTTATAGTCCGATTCGGACCATAATTTAATTGAATGTTGTAGACCATAGTAGAAGTCATTGTGAATATTTTCAGCCAATTTGAGTTGAAATTGCGCCCTTTATGGGCTCAGGCAATAAAATAGAGAGATCGGTTTATATGGTAGCTGTATCAGGCTATAGACCGTTTCAGACCATATTTGATAAATATGTTGAAGGTCATGGGAGAAGCCGTTGTACAAAATTTCAGCCAAATCGGATAATAATTACGCCCTCTGGAGGCTCAAGAAATCAAGATCCCAGATCGGTTTATTTGGCAGCTACATCAGGTTATGTTTCGATTTGAACCATATTTGACACAGTTGTTAGAAGTCATACAAAGTTGTTAGAAGTCATAACAAAACACCCCATGCAAAATTTCAACCAAATCGGATAAGAATTGCGTTCTCTAGTGCCTCAAGAAGTCAAGATTCAATATGGGTTTATATGGCAGCTATATCAGGTTATGGACCGATTTAAAGCATACTTAGCACAGTTGTTGGAAGTCATATTGAACATGTTGTGCAAAATTTCAGCCAAATCGGATAGGAATTGTGCCGACACACAGACGTACGGACGGATATAACTAGATCAACTTAAAATGTCATGACGATCAAGAATATACATACTCTATGGGGTCTTAGACGAATATTTCGAGGAGTTACAAACTGAATGACGAAATTAGTATACCCCCATCCTATGGTGGAGGGTATAAAAATAGAACCAGCCTTTTTTTAAATCTCTAGTTGTGTTCTTACCTGTTGTTGGGTTGGTTTATTTTTGGCAGAGGTAATAACACTTCATATTATATGACATATTACGACTACATACTATATTAATGCAATTAAAAATAGTGGATTAAGGTCAAAAGGGGTCACATTTTATGATATACTTCAATAAAATATAGCGTAGGTGAATAATTTTATAATTTAATTTTATTATGGAAACATATAAGTAATGAACAAACTGCATCTCTTGGTACACAGTTATAGTTTCGAGACAATTTTTCAGTCATGAATGAATGCCAAAATGACCGAGGTGTGCACATTGTGCATTGATGTTGGCCCATATAACAACATATTTATGTATACAAATTAAAAATTTCTGGAAAGGTCAAGACTTGTGTTGTAGATGAATATCTTCTTAAAAAAACGACTGCAAATTTTGGCCACAATTCTTGATAAAAACACCCAAAATCCAAATTTTTTGATTTGTTACTCGCATTACTTTTGACTGAAGAATTGCTATATCGCATATATCGTGACAAAAATCCTTTCCAAATCAGTTAAAAATCGGTTCAGAAATGCTTTCTAGCAACAAAATAAGAGACCAGCCTCTGCAAAAGTTCCCAAAAAAATTTTGTTGGTCAAATTTCTTGGATACTATAAAATATATTCCGGACATTTAGGGCTTTTTAAGCGCTTTTCAACAAAAGTTGTGAAAATCCGACCATATATGCGATCTTGAAAGCACGAACAAAATTTTTTAGGGCCGAAGAGACCAACTTAGAATACCCACCAATAGGGCCCTGGAACTTCTAGGGCCCTGAAATTTTACATATAAACTGGATAACACCTATAACCATGTAAAATTTCTTGAAGATATCTCTATCCGTTCCAAAATGACAGACTTATTTCCACTTGTTATACCCTCCACCATAAGATGGGGGGTATACTAATTTCGTCATTCTGTTTGTAACTACTCGAAATATTCGTCTGAGACCCCATAAAGTATATATATTCTTGATCGTCGTGACATTTTATGTCGATCTAGCCATGTCCGTCCGTCCGTCTGTCCGTCCGTCCGTCTGTCCATCCGTCCGTCTGTCTGTCGAAAGCACGCTAACTTCCGAAGGAGTAAAGCTAGCCGCTTGAAATTTTGCACAAATACTTCTTCTTAGTGTAGGTCGGTTGGTATTGTAAATGGGTCATATCGGTCCATGTTTTGATATAGCTGCCATATAAACCGATCTTGGGTCTTGACTTCTTGAGCCTCTAGAGTGCGCAATTCTTATCCGATTGGAATGAAATTTTGCACGACGTGTTTTGTTATTATATCCAATAACTGTGCCAAGTATGGTTCAAATCGGTTCATAACCTGATATAGCTGCCATATAAACCGATCTGGGGTCTTGATTTCTTGAGCCTCTAGAGTGCGCAATTCTTATCCGATTGGGATGAAATTTTGCACGACATGTTTCGTTATGATATCCAACAACTGTGCCAAGTATGGTTCAAATCGGTCCATAACCTTATATAGCTGTCATATAAACCGATCTTGGTTCTTGACTTCTTGAGCCTCTAGAGGGCGCAATTCTTATCCAATTTGAATGAATTTTGGCACGTAGTATTTTGTTATGATAATCAACAACTGTGCCAAATATGGTTCAAATCGGTTCATAACCTGATATAGCTGTCATATAAATAGATCTGGGGACTTGACTTCTTGAGCTTCTAGAGGGCTCAATTTCTATCCGATTTGGCTGAAATTCGCAAGACGTTTTTATACCCTCCACCATAAGATGGGGGGTATAATAATTTCTGTCCGTCCGCCCGTCTGTCTGTCGAAAGCACGCTAACTTCCGAAGGAGTAAAGCTAGCCGCTTGAAATTTTGCACAAATACTTCTTCTTAGTGTAGGTCGGTTGGTATTATAAATGGGCCATATCGGTCCATGTTTTGATATAGCTGCCATATAAACCGATCATGGGTCTTGACTTCTTGAGCCTCTAGAGTGCGCAATTCTTATCCGATGGGGATGAAATTTTGCGCGACGTGTTTTGTTACGATATCCAACAACTGTGCCAAGTATGGTTCAAATCGGTTCATAACCTGATATAGCTGCCATATATACCGATCTTGGGTCTTGACTTCTTGAGCCTCTAGAGTGCGCAATTCTTATCCGATTGGAATGAAATTTTGCACGACGTGTTTTGTTATTATATCCAATAACTGTGCCAAGTATGGTTCAAATCGGTTCATAACCTGATATAGCTGCCATATAAACCGATCTGGGGTCTTGATTTCTTGAGCCTCTAGAGTGCGCAATACTTATCCGATTGGGATGAAATTTTGCACGACGTGTTTTGTTATGATATCCAACAACTGTGCCAAGTATGGTTCAAATCGGTCCATAACCTTATATAGCTGTCATATAAACCGATCTTGGGTCTTGACTTCTTGAGCCTCTAGAGGGCGCAATTCTTATCCAATTTGAATGAATTTTGGCACGTTGTATTTTGTTATGATATTCAACAACTGTGCCAAATATGGTTCAAATCGGTTCATAACCTGATATAGCTGTCATATAAATAGATCTGGGGACTTGACTTCTTGAGATTCTAGAAGGCTCAATTTCTATCCGATTTGGCTGAAATTTCGCAAGACGTTTTTATACCCTCCACCATAAGATGGGGGGTATACTAATTTCGTCATTCTGTTTGTAACTACTCGAAATATTCGTCTGAGACCCCATAAAGTATATATATTCTTGATCGTCGTTAAATTTTGTGTCGATCTAGCCATGTCCGTCCGTCCGTCTGTCCGTCTGTCCATCTGTCCGTCTGTCCGTCCGTCCATCTGTCTGTCGAAAGCACGCTAACTCCCGAAGGAGTAAAGCTAGCCGCTTGAAATTTTGCACAAATACTTCTGATAAGTGTAGGTCGGTTGGTATTGTAAATGGGCCATATCGGTCCATGTTTTGATATAGCTGCCATATAAACCGATCTTGGGTCTTGACTTCTTGAGCCTCTAGAGTGCGCAATTCTTACCGATTGGAATGAAATTTTGCACGACGTGTTTTGTTACGATATCCAACAACTGTGCCAAGTATGGTTCAAATCGGTTCATAACCTGATATAGCTGCCATATAAACCGATCTTGGGTCTTGACTTCTTGAGCCTCTAGAGTGCGCAATTCTTATCCGATTGGAATGAAATTTTGCACGACGTGTTTTGTTATTATATCCAATAACTGTGCCAAGTGTGGTTCAAATCGGTCCATAACCTTATATAGCTGTCATATAAACCGATCTTGGGTCTTGAATTCTTGAGCCTCTAGAGGGCGCAATTCTTGTCCGATTGGAATGAAATTTTGCACGACATGTTTTTGTATAATATCCAACAACTGTGCCAAGTATGGTTCAAATCGGTTCATAACCTGATGTAGCTGCCATATAAACCGATCTTGGGTCTTGACTTCTAGAGCCTCTAGAGTGCGCAATTCTTATCCGATTGGATTGAAATTTCGCACGACGTGTTTTGTCATGATATTTAACAACTGTGCTAAGAATGGTTCAAATCGGTCTATAACCTGATATAGCTGTTATATAAACCGATCTTGGGTCTAGACTTCTTGAGCCTCTAGAGTACGCAATTCTTATCCGATTTGAATGAATTGTGGCTCGACGTGTTTTTTTATGATATCCAACAACTGTGCCAAGTATGGTTCAAATCGGTTCATAACCTGATATAGCTGTCATATAAACCGATCTGGGATCTTGACTTCTTGAGCCTGTAGAGGTCGCAATTATTATCCGATTTTCCTGAAATTTTGTACGACGGATTCTCTCATGACAATCAACATACGTGTTTATTATGGTCTGAATCGGTCTATAGCCCGATGCAGCTCCCATATAAATCGATCTCTCTATTTTTCTTCTTGAGCCCCCAAAGGGCGCAATTCTTATTCGAATTGGCAGACATTTTACACAGGTCTCCAACATATAATTTAATTGTGGTCCAAACCGGACCATATCTTGATATCACTCTAATAGCAGAGCAAATCTTTTCTTATATCCTGTTTTGCCCAAGAAGAGATGCCGGGAAAAGAACTCGACAAATGCGATCCATGGTGGAGGGTATATAAGATTCGGCCCGGCCGAACTTAGCACGCTTTTACTTGTTCTTAATCTTAAAGGCGATCTGTACTTTGTACAGACAAACTGAGGGCTGACAAGCGGACATGGCTAAATCAAATCAGGAAATGATTCTGACGCGATTGTAAAAAACACCTAGCCTACGTCGGTTGGGTGTTTTTCTAGAAACAAATTTTCCATGTTGTAATACGCTGTATCCTGTTGGTAACGTTTTCCAACTCAACTCAACATGTTTGTTAATTTCTCTTTCGATATGAGCTTAATGATCGAACATTTTTATAATGGAAACTGTGTCCATGGTTGCAACAAAAATGTTTTGAATAAGTTTATGCTGGTTCTTACAAAACTGTTTTCTAAAACAAGCCGTAGTTTGTAATTGTAAATTTCGGTCGGCCATAGAACAC
This sequence comes from Stomoxys calcitrans, assembly GCF_963082655.1. Classification (NCBI taxonomy): domain Eukaryota; kingdom Metazoa; phylum Arthropoda; class Insecta; order Diptera; family Muscidae; genus Stomoxys; species Stomoxys calcitrans. Next base: position 69,260,026 of record NC_081555.1, read on the forward strand.
TGTGGCATATTCAACAAAAATGTTTAGGATGCCACAAATTACTGTCTATACCACCTACTGTCAATGTTTTTATAGAACGCAAAGTTTTAAGTATGAAGAACATAAAATTAAATATTAAATATTTTCACTTCAAGACAATATATCAGTTGAATAATGAATAGTTATTCTCTTGAAGACAATATATCAGTTGAATAATGAATAGTTATTCATAAAAGCTAATCTATAAGAACTTGTTAAACTCAAGTGCATATATTATTTTGTGATTTTAAAAAATTATCAAATCATGTTTCATATGTTTAAGTGGGCTCAGCAGACGCCTTTAACCAAATCAAGTGAAATTTGGAAATTAAACTTCGCACGACTTATTGGTTTGTAGGAAATAATTAATTATTTATAATATTTTGAGGTCACATATACCACATACAATTTAAGAGAGTCCTTATCTTAATGCTGCTACCAATTAAAATGTTCTATTTAAGAGTATTCACACATTTTGATGTGTATGGGAAGATAACATTGCCGTTTTGTGCTCTTAAAATAATGCCTGGCTAGCCTTTCTGTGAATATGTTAGTGCATTCATTCTCCTTTTGTTGTACTTCTCATAGTAAATACTGGGAATACATTCAAAAAAGAGAATGAAAACAAAATAGGGTTCTCTTTCGCCAATTTCTTGAAATAATGTGGGAGTCGAACAAATCGAGTTGGGGTGGGTGTACGCAATTTTTTTTTTGTTGGAAACAATTTTTTAAGATCTTATTTGGAAATGTAACTGTTTTAAATAATTTTTATGCATTTTGATAAAGTAAAGGTCTTCTGTGGTATAGGATTTGTTCTTTTTTGTAACGGCAGTATTCATAAATGATGAACTCATTGTTAAGTATACTTCACGGCCTCATAAAAGTCATATCACAGCCAAACTAAACAACTAAAAATGCAAATTTGCCCATGAGCATTCTATTAAGGAGCAAGGGCAAACTTCTGGCAAATCAATGAGTGATAAGTGAGCAAATTTGAATTTGCTGTTCAATTTAAGTTATGGAGCCGCTTTTTTATAGCCGAGTCCGAACGGCGTGCCGCAGTGCGACACCTCTTTCGCAAAATACCTCACCGTTGTCGCCAACATTAGCAGGGGATAACTAACGCTGAAAATAATGTACAGCCAGGATTCGAAACCAATCTCTGCGCTTTGGTGGCCTCAAAATTAAAAATCTTAGGTAAAACAAAATTCGGGCGGTGCTGAATATGTATATCTTTACTTCTACCCTATCGGGTCTTTTCCGGTATTCACAAAAGTTATCGTGTTCGAAGTCAACTTAAAACGATTAAATGATTGATTACGGCATAAAGAAACACCTAAGATACATAGCAAAAAATATTGTATAGTTCTCTACAATTATGTATTTCAATTTAAATCCTTTAATTTCAAATTCACAAGCATATGTCTGATCGAACTTGGACGGATGTCGATAGACTTCTAGAAGTCCATGCATACATACCACGAGGTCTGATAAAAAATAACCGTTATTTAAATTTTTTTCAAAATGCATTTATTTATTCATCAATAAATATCTTGCCCCCTTCCAGTTGTAACTCATCGAAGTAATGATCCGAAACCCAACAAAGTATATACGGTCTGATTGAAAAATAACTGTTTTTTTATATTTTCAAAGAATGTTTATTTACTCATCAATAAATATTTTGTCCCCTTCAAAGTAATCCCCCTCAGATATTTTCTGCAATTTTTTTCCGTTCTTCCAATCCTCGAAACACTTTTGAAAGGCGCTCTATAGTTTCTCTCATTCATTTTGTCGAATAGTGAAAAATCGAAAAGCACATGAAAAAATGAGCTGACGACCCAAAATGGCTGATGTTACCAACATATTTAATAGACATGTGTACCAACTTAACAGAAACAAGTAAAAGCGTGCTAAGTTCGGCCGGGCCGAATCTTATATATCCTCCACCATGGATCGCATTTGTCGAGTTCTTTTCCCGGCATCTCTTTTTAGGCAAAAAGGGATATAAGAAAAGATTTGCTCTGCTATTAGAGCGATATCAAGATATGGTCCGGTTTGGACCACAATTAAATTATATGTTGGAGACCTGTGTAAAATGTCAACCAATTCGAATAAGAATTGCGCCCTTTGGGGGCTCAAGAAGTAAAATAAAGAGATCGATCTATATGGGAGCTGTATCCGGCTATAGACCGATTCAGACCATAATAAACACGTATGTTGCTGGTCATGAGAGAATCCGTCGTACAAAATTTCAGGCAAATCGGATAATAATTGCGACCTCTGGAGGCTCAAGAAGTCAAAATCCAAGATTGGTTTATATGACAGCTATATCAGATTATTAACCGATTTGAACCTTATTTGACACAGTTTTTGAAAGTAAGAATAAAATACGTCATGCAAAATTTCATCCAAATCGGATAGGAATTGCGCCCTCTAGAAGCTCAAGAAGTCAGCACCCAAGATCGGATTATATAGCAGCTATATCAGGCTATTGACCGATTTGAACCATACTTGGCACAATTGTTGGATATCGTAGCAAAACACGTCATGCAAAATTTCAGTCAAATCGGATAAGAAATGCGCCCTCTAGAGACTCAAGAAGTCAAAACCCAAGATCGGTTTATATGGCAGCTATATCAGATTATGAACCGATTTGAACCATGCTTAGCACAGTTGTTGGATATCATAACAAAGCACGTTGTGCAAAATTTCATTCCAATCGGATAAGAATTGCGCACTCTAGAGGCTCAAGAAGTCAAGACCCAAGATCGGTTTATATGGCAGCTATATCAAAACATCTACCGATATGGCCCTTTTACAATACCAACCGACCTACACTAATAAGAAGTATTTGTGCAAAATTTCAAGCGGCTAGCTTGAATCCTTCGGAAGTTAGCGTGCTTTCCACAGACAGACGGACGGACATGGCTAGATCGACATAAAATGTCGCGACGATCAAGAATATATATACTTTATGGGGTCTCAGACGAATGTTTCGAGTAGTTACAAACAGAATGACGAAATACGTATACCCCCCATCCTCTGGTGGAGGGTATAAAAATGCCAAAATCGAACATACGTAACTCACGAAATCTGAAGATAACGGTTATTTTTTGATCCGACCTCGTATATCTTAACCTAAGCCAATTTCTATGAAATATACCAGTAGTTTCATAAGAGAATTCGACATGACAAATTTTGTGAAACCTCACATTATTGAAATGGGGAATGGACCAAAAAAATATCTGTGCCAATATTGAAACATCTTCAATATTGGGCAAACAGACGGACAGAGGGATATAGCTTAATCGAATCAGAAAGTAATGCTGTTGTTGTTGTAGTCACATTTTCATGTAGAGGTGGCAATCCTCGTCAAGCTCCTGTAGGTGAGCAAGCTCGTTCCGTTCCAAAGGACCGATGGCCGCTGTTATTTAAAGGCGCTTATAACCCGCCTTGTCATATTGAGCATCGTAGGCACTCAGTATTTGTGCAAGAGCCGGTGCCGCCCGGCCTCTCACAGAGACTTTCCCCTCGATACAGCTGATTGTCCGCGTGTGCTTGGACCAAAAAAGACATTTATGCAAAATTCTGTGAAAATCAGACAACAAATGCGACCTGTACCTTGATTACAAGAATACATGCATAGACAGACATACGGACATAGCTAAGTGATTCTAGGCCGATCCGTTTACTTATCGATGGGTCTAGCTCTTCTCCTTCTTAGAGTTGCAAACAAATTTGTAATACCCTGTACCACAGTGGTGGTGCAGGGTATAATTAAATCTTCTTGGGGTCATAAAAGACTAATCGGGAAATTGATAGTTGTTGTTTTTGTAGCAGTGTGTTGTGTTCTATTTTTCGTCTGTTGAATATCCACATCCAGGAACTCTGCGACAATGATGGAGTACGTCCAGAGGAATCTTGGTCTGAGTCGAGTGGGTCTGGATGGGCTGTTAAACAGGTGACGTGTTGTCCCTGGTCATAATCGGGGCATACATCTTACACTTTGGCATCGATCCTTGCTCTGAAGGGGTTGAGGCGGCGCTGCATCTGTCGAATCGTAATTAGTGGTTTCCACAGACGGACGGACGGACGCTGGTAGATCGACTTGGTATGCCAAAAGATCAACGCCGTTCGGATTCGGCTATAAAAAGAAGGTACCTTATCATTGAGCTTAAAACTTGAATCAAACTGCACTCATTGATATGTGAGAAGTTTGCCCCTATTCCTTAGTGGAATGTTAATGGGAAAAATTTGCAATTTGCAATTTGCAATGGGGTCTTAGATTAATATTTCGATATGCTACAAGCGGAAGGACTTGGCCAGTATATCCCCATCCCATGGCGGTGGGTATAAAATGGATAATGGATACGAATTGCTATTGGAGCTATATGAAGTTATGGACCGATTCAGACCATACTTGGTTTGAATGTTAGAGATCATAATAGAAGTCTTTTCAGTTGGGTTGAAACTGCTCCCTTTAAGGGCTCAAGAAGTACAATCGGGAGATCGGTTTATACGGGAGCTATATCATGTTTTGGACCGATTCAGACCATATTTCGCAAGTATGTTGGAGGTCATAGGAGAATTCATTGTTTCAGCCAAATCGGATGTGAATTGCATTCTCTTGAGGCGCAATAAGTATCGGGTTTTCTAATAAGGAATTGACAATTTTTTATAAATAAAACTCAAACTATTTGAGATATTTTAAAATTTGTATTATTTGCTTGAAGTTGAATCAAAACATTTGTAAATGGAACGTTTACACACATTTCAGTTGAAACGGTTGCTATTTCCTGGTCCATGTGGCACCGTACTGTTGAAACCACATGTCGTTCAGGTCCATATCTTCCAATTCAGGCCAAACATAATCATGTTGTGGTAGCGTTGTCCTTTCTCGGTCCAATAACGCCGCCGGTACGCAAACCGCACTTAACAGTTATTAGTCTGGATGAAGTATTGATTCGTGAAACACCAGACCAATAACTCATATTTTCCCCATTGAGGAACCCATTAGGCCTAAAATAAGCTTCGTCAAAATTGGAGTTAATTTCGGTTGAAAATTTTTTTTATCATTTGCAAACGTTGTTCGTTCATGTAAATGTTGAGTTTACTGAATAAATTTACAGTGACAATGAGTTCGTTCACAAATTAAATTCAAAGTTGTAAATCGGCTTATATCTAAACATGAACCGATTTGGTCCATATTCAATCCCAATTGACCTACATTAATAAGTTAGCTTGTTTTCTACAGAAAGTTAGCTTGTTTTCTACAGACGGACGGACTGGGCGATTGACTAAAAATGTCATGACATCCAAGTGAGTATATATTGGGTTGCCCAAAAAGTAATTGCGGATCTTTTAAAAGAAAGTAAATGCATTTTTAATAAAAATTAGAATGAACTTTAATCAAATATACTTTTTTACACTTTTTTTCTAAAGCAAGCTTAAAGTAACAGCTGATAACTGACAGAAGAATGAATGCAATTACAGAGTCACAAGCTGTGAAAAAATTTGTCAACGCCGACTATATGAAAAATCCGCAATTACTTGTTGGGCAACCCAATATATACTTTATGGGGTCTTCGACGAATATATCGAGGTGTCATAAGGAAATGAGGAAGTTGGTATTCCGCCAAAATATGGTGGAGGGTATAATAAATTCATTGGCCAGCCATAGCAGGCATATATAATAAATAAAATTTGTAAATTTTGCATTTCCAATTTCGAAGCAAATGTTAACTTCAATTTATACTTGTATTAGCTAACTTAAGCGTGCAATTTTGCGACCAATTACACAATCATCTTTATTGGGAATCCATACAATCATCTTTCTCAGTCATGCATATTTGCAACCAATTACACCATCATCTTTATTGGGAATCCGTACAATCATCTTTCTCAGTCATGCATATCCAAGAGATGATTGTGAGAGTCTAGGGAATATCAACAAAAGTTCATCGCCAGTGTCAACATTAACTCATTCCTAATGAAATTGCCGGACAGAAACCAAAGTTGGATAGTGCAAAAGTTACAAGCATTTCCGGCAATCCCTGTAGCATGCATTCAATTGATTTCATTGTTAGTGGCATTGTTAAGATGATAATCATGAGACAAGCGGAAATTAAAATGTCTACAACGTTGTCAATTCCTCACAATTTGGCTTAAAACAACCCGCGACCATTACTTTGTGACTTAATTATGCATTAAGTTCAACAATCTGTGATAGCGTAAAAGTAATTAAAATTATAAAATTTAAATACGCATAAGAAAATAAAGAAATAGTGCTTGGTTGAAATAACAGTGGCAGCCGGTGTAAAACATCATTCGCTTTGACTGTTGTAAGTAGTTAACTGCATTAGACCAGTATCTCAACCATGCACATCATCACTCTTTGAGGACAAGATATTCATAAACTCTTGCGATGAAAGTAGACGAAACAAGTAAAAGCGTGCTAAGTTCGGCCGGGCCGAATCTTATATACCCTCCACCATGGATCGCATTTGTCGAGTTCTTTTCCCGGCATCTCTTCTTAGGCAAAAAGGGATATAAGAAAAGAGTTGCTCAGCTATTAAAACGATATCAAGATATGGTCCGGTTCGGACCACAATTAAATTATATGTTGGAGACCTGTGTAAAATTTCAGCCAATTCGTATAAGAATTGGTCCCATTGGGGCTCACGAAGTAAAATAGAGAGAACGATTTATATGGGATCTGTATCGGGCTATAGACCGATTGAGACCATAATAAACACGTTTGTTGATGGTCATGAGAGGATCCGTCGTACAAAAGTTCAGGCATATCGGATAATAATGGCGACCTCTAGGGGTCAAGAAGTCAAGATCCCAGATCGGTTTATATAGCAGCTATATCAGGTTATGAACCGATTTGAACCTTATTTGACACAGTTGTTGAAAGTAAAAATAAAATACGTCATGCAAAATTTCAGCCAAATCGGATAGGAATTGCGCCCTCTAAAAGCTCAAGAAGTCAAATCCCCAGATCTGTTTATATGACAGCTATATCAGGTTATGGACCGATTTGAACCATACTTGGCACAGTTGTTGGATATCATAACTTCGTGCAAAAATGCATTCAAATCGGATAAGAATTGTGCCCTCTAGAGGCTCAAGAAGTCAAGAAGTCAAGACCCAAGATCGGTTTATATGGCAGCTATATCAGGTTATGGACCGATTTAAACCATACTTGGCACAGTTGTTGGGTATCATAACAAAACACGTCGTGCGAAATTCCATTCCATTCGCATAAGAATTGCGCCCTCTAGAGGCTCAAGAAGTCAAGACCCAAGATCGGTTTATATGGCAGCTATATCAGGTTATGGGCCGATTTGAACCATACTTGGCACAGTTGTTGGATATCATAACAAAACACGTCGTGCAAAATTTCATCCCAATCGGATAAGAATTGCGCACTCTAGAGGCTCAAGAAGTCAAGACCCAAGATCGGTTTATATGGCAGCTATATCAGGTTATAAACCGATTTGAACCATACTTGGCACAGTTGTTGGATATCATAACAAAATACGTCGTGCAAAATTTCATTCTGATCGGATAAGAATTGCTCACGCTAGAGGCTCAAGAAGTCAAGACCCAAGATCGGTTTATATGGCAGCTATATCAGGTTATGGACCGATTTGAACTATACTTGGCGCAGTTGTTGTATATCATAACAAAACACGTCGTGCAAAATTTCATTCCAATCGGATAAGAATTGCGCACTCTAGAGGCTCAAGAAGTCAAGACCCAAGATCGGTTTATATGGCAGCTATATCAGGTTATAAACCGATTTGAACCATACTTGGCACAGTTGTTGGATATCATAACAAAATACGTCGTGCAAAATTTCATTCTGATCGGATAAGAATTGCGCACGCTAGAGGCTCAAGAAGTCAAGACCCAAGATCGGTTTATATGGCAGCTATATCAGGTTATGGACCGATTTGAACTATACTTGGCGCAGTTGTTGTATATCATAACAAAACACGTCGTGCAAAATTTCATTCCAATCGGATAAGAATTGCGCACTCTAGAGGCTCAAGAAGTCAAGACCCAAGATCGGTTTATATGGCAGCTATATCAGGTTATGGACCGATTTGAACCATACTTGGCACAGTTGTTGGACATCATAACAAAATACGTCGTGCAAAATTTCATTCTGATCGGATAAGAATTGCGCACGCTAGAGGCTCAAGAAGTCAAGACCCAAGATCGGTTTATATGGCAGCTATATCAGGTTATAAACCGATTTGAACCATACTTGGCACAGTTGTTGGATATCATAACAAAACACGTCGTGCAAAATTTCATTCTGATCGGATAAGAATTGCGCACACTAGAGGCTCAAGAAGTCAAGACCCAAGATCGGTTTATATGGCAGCTATATCAGGTTATGGACCGATTTGAACTATACTTGGCGCAGTTGTTGTATATCATAACAAAACACGTCGTGCAAAATTTCATTCCAATCGGATAAGAATTGCGCACTCTAGAGGCTCAAGAAGTCAAGACCCAAGATCGGTTTATATGGCAGCTATATCAAAACATGGACCGATATGGCCCATTTACAATACCAACCGACCTACACTAATAAGAAGTATTTGTGCAAAATTTCAAGCGGCTAGCTTTACCCCTTCGGAAGTTAGCGTGCTTTCGACAGACAGACGGACGGACGGACGGACGGACAGACGGACGGACATGGCTAGATCGACATAAAATGTCGCGACGATCAAGAATATATATACTCTTTGGGGTCTCAGACGAATATTTCGAGTAGTTACAAACAGAATGACGAAATTAGTATACCCCCATCTTATGGTGGAGGGTATAAAAATAAAAAAGAATAGTTATGCTTTAATTTTTGGGCTTAATATTCAGTATATATGTAATTGCTTGGTATGTAGTTTGCCCCACGAAATTGCACCCCAAACCCCAAAACGAAAATATGCCATAAACAGGTATATAAAGAAAGAAAATAAAACTTTTGGGGTAGTTTTTGGTTTTTGATGAAAACGCATTTTCCACAGGCTACGACGGGCTTCACGGAGACACCGGAATCTTGGAATAATGAGGTTGATCGAAGGCTTACCATAACGGAATTTATGGTCAAGGAAGCCTTGAGGAGCTTCAAGGGTTTGAATTGCTTGAACATTTTACCATATAAAGCAATGAAATTTTTGCTTTGCTGCCTCCATATTTATGTCAATAATTCAAAACCTGCTTCAAACCATTTAAGTCATCCGGACGTGATGGAATATGTCCAGCGTTATTACAAAAGGAGGCCGACTATCTGGCGCCTCATCTGTCCACTATTTGCACAGCTTGCCTAGGACTTGCATATACTCCGAAAGTCTGGCAGGAGGCAAGGGTTGTATTTAAAACCAAGCCCGGTAAGGCAAGTTATGCGACATCAAAGGCCTACAGAACTGGATGTCCTACTCTTTATATCATCTTAAAGAGAAGGACATCCAGCGAAATGCTCAAATACAAACTGCATGCCTATGTAAAGGGAAAGTCGGTGGAGAGGTTGAGAGGTTCTTCTATTTTGTGCACGAGGTTGTGCATAAAATAGAAGAATCGTTCGATGCCAAGACGTACACATTGGCGGTTTGCATTTAATAATGTGCGGACAGACACATTGATCCAATCCTTAGACCAGTACCGGTTCCTTAGAGACTAGACCGGCTCTTTAGAGACTAGATAAACCATATACTATGGAACAGGTGGATAAATTGTGGGTCCCATGACATAAATATAAGGGAGAAGGTATCACAAGACACGCCTCAGGGGGCCATTTCATCGCCTCTCCTTTGGGTGAACACAATTAATGACCTATTACGGATGCTGACTGAGGAGGGATTTGAACCCGTTTGCTATGCAGACGATGTTACAATACTTTTTAGGACTAAGGATCCGAACCAGTTTTGCAGAAGGGCCGAAAAGGTCTTGTATATGGCATATGTCTAGCCCAGTCATATGCCATATACAAGACCTTTTCAGGGGTCTAAATATTAACCCAGAGAAGACTAGAATATGCCTGTTTAGGAGGAAGATGAAGGTGGGCCAATTTGGCGCACCACATTTCCTCAATAAAACGATTTCGATATCTCAATAGATTGAGGATGGGAGCAGCTCATACCATCGTGGTATAATCGAGGCGACGATAGGAAACATGGGCCAATTTGGCGCACCACGTTTCCTCAATGAAACGATTTTGATATCTGAAATGATTGAGGATGGGAGCAGCTCATACCATCGTGGTATAATCGAGGCGACGATAGGAAACATGGAAAGAAGCGAAGATGTTGAGATCTAGTGCGAGACACTGATGCCAGCGGCACAGTCTTAGACTGGCGGATTGCAACCGGGAAGATTATTTTATACGGATGGATAAAATCTTGAGGACAGAGGACCTGGGGGAATCCTAGGACTGAGATCTTTTTGCGACTGCCTGACCGGGCAATCACGGAATGTGTCAGGTGGTATGGTGCTAATGTGAGAACGTCGAGTGAAACATCTTTACGGACAGTAAACAGACCATTAAGGCAATTAGAATCAGAACGGTAAGATCACGAACAGTCTTGGAATGTAAAACCATGTTTCCACTTGGAGCAAATCTACATTTGCGACGAGATTTCGGAAATCTCGTGTTTTGCAACGTTGTTTCCTATACATTTTCAATGTGAGCAAATCTGCTTATTTGAGGAGATTTAAATCAAATCCCCTACCAAATTCAAATGCAACACTGAATTTGCTTTGAATACCGGTTGTTATTGGGACTTTTGGACAGCACTTTAAGTTAACATCTGACAATTTCTTATTGAAATCATAAAATTTAGCAGTAATTTAATAGAATCGTTTCACCAACTTAATTGTTGACGGCAATGTATATGCTGAACACAATAAAAATGCTAATCGCAATAAAAACGCTGTCAAAAACATCACTGTTGACAAGTAAAAACCGCTTGAATCGTAGTGAAAACGGGTTTTGGAGATTATCTCAAATCAAGTGGATTTGGGCTCTAGTGGAAACATGGTTTAAGAAGGAGATTAACACCTTCTCTGAGGATGGCACGATCCGCATCGTTTGGGTACGGAGTAAGGAGGAATGAGAAAGCGGACGATTAGGCAGTGAATGCCAGAGAACTGCCGTCAATAAACTTGGTTAAACCGAAGCTTTTCGGGTGGACACAGTCCGTGTTAAGGGCGACGAACGCGCATGTAACCACGTGGAACAGCGAAACGATCGGTAGGACGACAAAAATCCCGTGGGGAGATCAAGGCTATAAATGAAAGGAAGTAAAAAGTAGGTCAGAATAGCTTTCGGTATCATAACGGGACACATATGTAGGACTACGAGCTCACTTATGCAAAAACAGCGCGGCAAGTGACAGCGTGTGTAGCCCATGTGGGGAAGATGATGAGACGTCATTGCCGGGCTTTCGTGGTTAAAGACACCGGTACTTAGGTGGGGACACAATACCAGACATCAACTTAGGGGAGTGGTATTGAAAACAATTAAGGATTGTGTAAATAGCAGGGAATTTCTAACTTAAAATTATCCTTTTTGAGGGTACTTTTTAGTTTTTAGAACGCACAGCAAGCCGACTGCTGGCTTAAATGAATGTCCATAGTGACGTAGGACTGATTAATATACGCACCATATTTTCTAACTAGCCTAACCCAACCTATGCCATTTTAGAAGTGTTAGAAATAACTCTTTCAAATTTAAAAGGGTTAGTGTTGAGATGTAATCGGTGCACCCGGCTCCTCTTGGTAGGGTCCTAAAGTTGGTAACCTCGGTATTTTGAAAAATTGTTTGGGCTGCCGAAGTTTCTTCTAATAAAAACTGGTCAATGAAACTACTTTTTTTTTGACCAAAAATTCCACTATTTACCTTTCAATGAATTTGAAACTATAAAACTTTTAACAGTATTATCGAATGTTAACGCATACTGCAGCATAGTCATTGTAAATTTTGTCACAAATCATGTATCAAAATGAAAATCGAACCACAAATGCTCTCGTTAATAGCAAAATTTAAAGCCAGTTTCGATCAAAATTTCAAAAAATCAAAAATAAAATAGAATATCTTCGAAACCAAATGGAGCGGATTTTTTTTTAATCTAGTAAAGAAACAAGCAAGCAACCAAATTTAGGGTCCTGCCAAGAGGAGCCCGGACCACCTAGGGTCTTGATACTTCTGAAGAAAAATTTGTATGCGTTCCAAAAAGAATGAAAAATATTTTTAAAAACCACGCGATTTTTCAAAATATTTCCCAGCTGCGGAGCTTTGGTGTTAGCTTGCTGCTGTTCTTTGCTTCTAAAATCATTGGTAAGAATGACCCTAATGGGTCTATAATTCCACCGAACGAAAAATTGATACTAACGGTATTCATAGTAAAGTGCGAAATTCCATTCCATTCGCATAAGAATTGCGCCCTCTAGAGGCTCAAGAAGTCAAGACCCAAGATCGGTTTATATGGCAGCTATATCAAAACATGGACCGATATGGCCCATTTACAATACCAACCGACCTACACTAATAAGAAGTATTTGTGCAAAATTTCAAGCGGCTAGCTTTACTCCTTCGGAAGTTAGCGTGCTTTCGACAGACAAACGGACGGACAGACGGACGGACATGGCTAGATCGACATAAAATGTCGCGAAGATAAAGAATATATGTACTTTATTGGGTCTCAGACGAATATTTCGAGGAGTTACAAACAGAATGACGAAATTTGTATACCCCCATCCTATGATGGAGGGTATAAAAACTGTTTATAAATTGTATAAAATAATATATATTAAATATTAAGTACATATGCAGTTTCGCATTTTAACGAAGGGGTTAACTTAAATAAATAATTTTGCTAAAATTTTTGTTTAATTTATATAACTAACTAGCTGACCCGGGTACGCTCCGCTGCGCCTTCTTTTACTTTATATGGAACAAAAGTCTGTTTGGAATGTTTTTTTTCGACAATTAAAGATCTTTTAGTGAAATACCATGCTAATTTGACTAACAGTTTAACAATATAAGTGCCTTTGTCCGAATCCCACATGAACTTTATTGGTCTACGAATTTAAGTTTGGATGTAGGGTGTACTCCATTCTTAAAATACTTCATTTCCGCCCGGTATTCTCATGATGTCTTATTTAGTGGTGTTTTCGGGGGAGAGGTGGTCCCCCAGATACTTAGCCCTAAAAAAATATCAGCATCGTGTTCTTCTCTCAAATTCCATTTAATTAAACCCCATATTGCCATTGGCTTAAGAGAAGTTTACAGGATGAGGCGTCCCCCAAACACATGACCCCATAATAGGTTATCAAATTCGTTTTCTAATCTCAAATACCTTTCATTTGAGCCACATATTGGCATGGTCGAAAATTTTGTTTTCTCTTTGGAGGTGTTTTGGGAAAGGGGTGATGCCCTAAATACATGTTCCTACACTTGGATATCAAATTCGTATTCTACTCCCAAATATCTTTATTTGAGCCCCATATTGTGATGGTCACTAAAAAGTTGATGTTTGTGGGGTATTTTGGGAAAGGAGTAGGGCCCCATAAAATTGGTTCCGAAAATGGGTATAAATTCTTGCTTTACCCCGTAAAACTTTTTATTTAAGCTCCACATTGATATGGTCGGTAAATATGCCCGATTTAGTTGTGTTTTGGGGATTGGGGTGGTCCTCAAAACACTAAGCCCGGAAAATATATCAGCCACGTGCACTATTCTCATATATCATTTATTTCAACCCCATATTGCCATTGCCCTCAAAATTGGATATAAAATTCGTTTTCTAATCTCATTTAAACTCCTTATTGCAAAAGTCAGCAAATATGTCCGGTTTGAGGTATTGGCTCTAAAAACTATGAATATTAAGTTCCACTCTCTTTAAGACCCAAATTGTCTTGGTGAGCAAATACGTCCTTTTTGGGGGTTGTTATGGTGGTGGGACGTCCGCTAGACAGTTGGCCCCTAATGTTGTTATCAGATACGTGGTCTACTCCCACATACCTTTAATTTGAGCCCTTTATTTCCATAGTCGGTAAACATGACCGGCTTGGGGGTGTTTTAGGGAATGGGCTGCCACACAGTGAGTTGGCCTTGAAAATATATATCGGATTCGTGTTCCACTTTAAAAACCCTCTTATTTGAGCCTCATATTGCAGTAGTCAGAAAATACTTACTATTTGGGTGGTGTTGTGGGGGTGGGGTGGCCTCATAGACACTTTTCCCGAATATTGATATAAAATTCGTCCCTTACTCCCAAAGACCTTTCATTTGAGCCCCATATTGCTATGGTAGTAAATTTGTCCCCTTTGGGGGATGTTTTTGGTGAGAGGCGGCCAACCAAAGACTTGGTATCATATTTGGATATCAGATTTGTATTCTACATTCAAATATCTTTAATTTATGCCCCATATTCCCATGGTCAGTAAATAATTGCTGTTTGGGGGGTGTTTTGGGGAAGGGGTGGATGGGGGTATATTCATTTTGTCATTCCGTTTGCAACACATCGAAATATCCATTTCCGACCCTATAAAGTATATATATTCTTGATCAGCGTAAAAATCTAAGACGATCTAGACATGTCCGTCCGTCTGTCCGTCTGTCTGTTGAAATCACGCTACAGCCTTTAAAAATTGAGATATTGAGCTGAAACTTTGCACAGATTCTTTTTTTTGTCCATAAGCAGGTTAAGTTCGAAGATGGGCTATATCGGACTATATCTTGATATAGTCCCCATATAGACCGTTCCTTCGATTTAGGGTCTTAGGCCCATAAAAGCCACATTTATTATCCGATTTTGCTGAAATTTGGGACAGTGAGTTGTGATAGGCCCTTCGACATCCTTTGTCAATTTGGCTCAGATCGGTCTAGATTTGGATATAGCTGTCATATAGACCGATCCCCCGATTTAGGGTCTTAGGCTCATAAAAGCCACATTTATTATCCGATTTTGCTGAAATTTAGGACAGTGAGTTGTGTTAGGCCCTTCGATATCCTCCGTCTATTTGGCTCAGATCGGTCTAGATTTGGATATAGCTGCCATATAGACCGATCCTCCGATTTGGGGTCTTAGGCCCATAAAAGCCACATGTATTATCCGATTTTGCTGAAATTTGGGACAGTGAGTTGTGTTAGGCATTCGACATCCTCCGTCAATATGGCTTAGATCGGTTCAGATTTGGATATAGCTGCCATATAGACCGATCCTCCGATTTAGGGTCTTAGGCCCATAAAAGCCACATTTATTAGCCGATTTTGCTATGATTTGAGACAGTGAGTTGTGTTAGGCCCTACAACGTCCTTCGTCAATTTGGCTCAGATCGCTCCAGATTTAGATATAGTTGCCATGTAGACCGATCCTTCGAGTTGGGGTCTTAGGCCCATAAAACACACATTTATTGTCCGATGTCGCCGAAATTTGGGACAGTGAGTTAAGTTAAGCCCCTTGACATACTTCTGCATTATCGCACTGATCGGTCCAGATTTGGATATAGCTGCCATATAGACCGATCTCTGTTTTAGGTTTTGGGGCCATAAAAAGCGCATTTATTGTCCGATGTTGCCGAAATTTGGGACAAAGAGTTAAGTTAAGCCCCTCCACATATTTCTGCTATGGGACATAAGTTATGAGTTTTGCACCGGATTTTGACGAAAGGTGGTTTACATATATAGCCGAGGTGGTGGGTATTCAAAGTTCGGCCCGGCCGAACTTGACGCCTTTTTACTTGTTTTTGTTTTATTTCTCTTTCGAGACGAGCTTAATGATCGGAGATGCAAATGGAAATGGAAAGCCAAATATAGCAACACACACCAACCACTATGGGACGCGTTTCGTCTTTGGTTAGAAGACTTTTCAACCATATTAGGTGTGATGGCTTCAAGGGCCGTGCGTTGGTATGTTGTATTTGAATCGTATTAATTGTGAAAACGCATCTATGAAAAAATTACCACATTAACCAAGCTCGACAACCCTGCTTATTAGCTGTACTTTTTCCAATGCAGTTATTTTTGTGTAATGGCAGACATTCGGTCTGTGGTAAATTACACTTCTTCCGTACCACACATGATTTTTGTTCATCTGTTGGAAGTTGTATTGATGACTTCGAACGCTTAGACAACGGTGCCCACAGTGTGCTTGACTCTGCCGAATTTTTAATTTTTCATGTTTTTTGCCTGTAAGGGCGAGATCATTAAATTTTACAATTTTTGTCTTGTTTTTCTTTCGAGACGAGCTCAATGACATAGTCATTGCCAGGTGGTAAAGTTATAATGCGTTTGGAATGAAAATGACCTTTGTGTCACAGGTATATACGACATGCTGATAAAAGCAGAGTAAATATCCCTAGGCCAAGGAGACAGTCTACCGGACACAGCTTATACTTCATCATCAGGGCCTAGCGACTTAAAGGAGTCTAAACTTTTTATCATTCAAAGGGTTTTTGGTTCAGATACCAATTCTCCAATAAGCTCCGCTGAATGCATATCAGTGACAACCTCTTCTGGAGCTACGTTGTTCGTTAGAGAGTTTCCCGTGAAAATTTATGTCAGCGACTAGTTCCTATGTTTCCTCACTAGACATTATCCAGAGATTCTCCAACTCATGAATTTATCCCACCGTAATAGGCTTCGAGGATATGATCTTCCCTAGCCTAAAGGCCTCAGATTTATCCTCCCTGGAGCTGCAGAATTTCACCCAGATTATGTTCTTAGTCTTTTTGATAAAAAGTACTTTGCCATTATTCCTGATAGAACCGATTTAACCTACGATATCCCCTGGGTATAGAAGTTATATAGACTTCTATACGGAAGGTTTCAAACTAAACCACCAGGTGGGCTTTGGGGTGTACTCTAAAGATCTAGAACTGGTCATATCGAAAAGGTTACCCGACCACTGCAGTGTGTATCAAGCGGAGATTCTTGCAATTAAGTAAGTGATGGATATAATGTCATAACGGCGATTGGCATAAATATCTTTTCAGATAGTCATGCAGCCATTAAATCCCTGGAAAACGTATTTCTGAAAACAAAAAACCGCCCTCGACTGTCGCGGATCTCTTAACGAGATAGCTGAACAGTTCAAAATTCCCCTGTTCTTGGTGCCGGGCCACAGAGATATCCCAGGGAATTGTAAAGCGGACGAGCTTGCGAGACAAGTAACTACCTTGCACATTCCAGGGAATCTATGGGTATGCCTCTAGCGACATGTCAGGCCCGAAGGGCAACGGGTGATAGATAGTCACAAAGGGGGGCTGTGAGCATTCCAAAATTATGTGGGCTAATTTAGACTTGAAGAGGTCTATCGCTTTACTGGCAATGGCTAGAACAGACGTCACAATCGTTGTGTCCGTGATGAAAGGTCAGTGTCTGATCGGAAATTATGCTGACAGTCTATAGGTTGCCAGTAACGACCTTTGTTGGAGCTGTGAGGATGTTGAGGTAGAATAGGGTATAGAGCAACTGCTTTGTGGGTGTCTCACACTGGCAGTCAGAAGGAGTTCCACTTTAGGTTATCATTTCTTTGAAAACTTGTCTGATTTAGCGGATGTGAATATAAGCAAGTTGTTGGGCTTTTTTAAGTAATCTGGATGGTTCACAGGTGGAAACTAGAAGGCACCTTCCTTCTCCTGTTCCTATGGTATCATGATGGACAAAATGTGAAGTGAATCTGATGGCAGACACCCACTTTAGCCAAATCTAATTTATAGACGTCCCAATCGTGTGGTGTCGCTATGGCTTTCGCTTTGTTGAAGAATTTTCTGCAGCCCTTCCTTACACCAACCATTTCTGGGGTCCACCATGGCGGTACTGGTTTGCTCCTTGTCTTGGCTGTAGGACATGCTGACGCAAGAACATTAAGTTGTGGCAAAGCTGATATTTAAACCTTTATCCCGAAATTGGATGTCTCCACAGTAAAAGCATAACAATATCAAAACAAGTTCTTTATTTTTGAATATAATCCGCTTTGTTTAGTTGTATCGTGGTCTAATTGATTTTAGAAAGGTTGTTACTTAAAACAATGGCAACGCTTAATTCCTACACATATTCAGGAGTTATCTCGAATCATATTTCCAATTTCCCAGTATATGTTTGCACGAAATGAAAACAATACTTCATTGTTTTATTCTTTCGTTGTTTTTTCATTTCGTTTAATGTTTTTTTTTTCGCATCGAACGAAATTTGTTGTGTACAATGCCACCTTTTTCAAAGTTTGCTGCAGACCAGAAGGTGAATGGAATTGAATAGAAATTTTTGTTTCTCGCTAAGACCATTGAAAAGTGAGCTGGAGAGTGACAGGCGACTAACCAAAACTGAATTCAAACAGTGTGCCAATACCACTGTCATTGTCATGGTGGCTTAGACAATGACCACATTTAGCGATTAGAATGCCAAACATGTGGCAATTGCAGTGCATTCCGCTCCCGCAGAAAGAACCATGTACCGCAATAACCACAAATACCAGCACCGGCCACATTAGAACTTTTAATTTTATTTTGTTGCAGCGCTGTAATCTCTCTTTGCCGCCGTATGATTTATATTTTCGCAAATAGCCAACAAAAGCACTCATACGCCCTGATTGACCACATGTTGTGGGAATGTGTGAGCAGATTGAAAGTTAACCCACAGTGGTTGATAACGGAAAAAAATTCCTATGTATTGAGATGATATATGAGCCAAATCTGTGAGCTCAGAACTGTTGATAATGCGGAACAATAGTAATAAGCGGAACGTGCCATCTGCATGGTTCATCGTTATGGTTATTCAGATCAAAAGGACGAAAATTAGAGGGTATGCGTTTTAAGTGAACTTTTGGTTTTTGAGGCACTCTATTGTAAACTAATTTACAGATTTGGATTGCGATATGCAGTGATATTTTTGATCCGAGTGTTGTAGTCAGAAATAAGTTGGGAGCAAGAAGTTTTCTCCCTATGAGTGCGGTCGAACTGTGCTAGTCTTGATAAAAAGTCAATCACGGGAGTTCGGAAGCCACTGGGATTTCGTTTCCATCCCACTGCAAGCAGCATGTCCTCACACTACGAAATATGAACAAACAAGTAAAAGCGTGCTAAGTTCGGCAGGGCCGAATCTTATATACCTACCACCATGGATCGCAGTTGTTAAGTACTTTGAATAACTTATTGACCGATATGGACCGTACTTGTAATGACTATTAGAAGTCATAGAAAAATATCACGTCAAAAATTTCCTCCAGATGCTCAGAAAGTAAAATTGGGAGATAGATTTATATGGCAGCTATACAGCTCTGGTTATAAACCGATTTAGACCATACTTGGAACAGTTGTTGAAAGTCATACCAAAAGGACAAATGTGCAAAATTTCATCCAAATTGGATAAGAATGGCTCTATTTAGAAGCTTAAGAAGTCTAATAGGGAGATCGGTTTATATGGCAGCTACATCAGGTTATAAACCGATTTGAACCATAATTAGTCACTTGCAAAATTTCAGCTAAATCGGATAAGAGTTTCGCCCTCTAGAAGCTCAAGAAGTCAAAACCCAAGAACGGTTTATTTGGCAGCTATATCAAAACATGCACCGATATTGCTCCATTTACAATCCCATCCGACCTACACTAATAGGAAGTATTTGTGTAAAATTTCAAGCGCCTAGCTTAATTCCTTCGAAAGTAAGCATGCTTTCGACAGACAGACGGACGAACATAGCTAGATCGACTTAAAATGTCATGATGATCAAGAATATATTTACTTTATGGGGTCGTAGACGCATATTTCGAGGTGTTACAAACGGAATGATGAAATTAGTATGGTGGAGGGTAAAAAAACAGTTAGTCAAGCTTTAAATTGAATGAAACCCCATATTTTACTCTTTCATGGCTGATGAGTATGAGATTTTTCACTTTTTCGCAACAAGGCCATGTGTCGTTGCGTGTGTTGAAAATTGATAGCACAAAAATATCATTTTTGGTCTCTACATAAATGGAAAGACCGACTGTTTATAACAGACACAATAATTTATGAGTCAATTAAGGATGTCCGTCATTTGTTTTCAATTAAAGTTTCTTTTAATGTTTGTGTCCTTTGTACGCCAAGCACGACTTCATATTATGGCCAAAAATTATAAAACTCAGCATGGCAAAGTTTTGGAACCCATCAATGATGGTAAGGTATGGGGGAATGGCGAACCTCGCAACTATGGGTGGGTCAGTGTCAATTTAATTTATGTCTGCTGCTGCTGTTGCTGCTACGTTAATTATTGCCATTATTGGCTTTGAAGTTTAAATGCTGCGTTAAATCTGAAAATAAAATGGACACGTCCAAAGATGCGGTTGTTGCCATCTGTCAGAGTTCATAGGGGAAATTAATGGCTCTAAATTAGTTTGAACAAGTAAAAGCGTGCTAAGTTCGGCCGGGCCGAATCTTATATACCCTCCACCATGGATCGCATTTGTCGAGTTCTTTCCCGGCATCTCTTCTTAGGCAAAAAAGGATATAAGAAAAGAGTTGCTCTGCTATTAAAACGATATCAAGATATGGTCCGGTTCGGACCACAATTAAATTATATGTTGGAGACCTGTGTAAAATTTTAGCTAATTCGTATAAGAATTGCGCCCATTGGGGCTCACCAAGTAAAATAGAGAGAACGATTTATATGGGATCTGTATCGGGCTATAGACCGATTCAGACCATAATAAAAACGT
Source organism: Stomoxys calcitrans (assembly GCF_963082655.1). Taxonomy (NCBI): domain Eukaryota; kingdom Metazoa; phylum Arthropoda; class Insecta; order Diptera; family Muscidae; genus Stomoxys; species Stomoxys calcitrans. The sequence continues at coordinate 69,280,753 of NC_081555.1, forward strand.
TTGTTGATGGTCATGAGAGTATCCATCGTACAAAATTTCAGGCATATCGGATAATAATTGCGACCTCTAGGGGTCAAGAAGTCAAGATCCCAGATCGGTTTATATGGCAGCTATAGCAGGTTATGAACCGATTTGAACCTTATTTGACACAGTTGTTGAAAGTAAAAATAAAATACGTCATGCAAAATTTCAGCCAAATCGGATAGGAATTGCGCCCTCTAGAAGCTCAAGAAGTCAAATCCCCAGATCTGTTTATATGACAGCTATATCAGGTTATGAACCGATTTGAACCATACTTGGCACAGTTGTTGGATATCATAACGAAATACTTCGTGCAAAAATTCATTCAAATCGGATAAGAATTGTGCCCTCTAGAGGGTCAAGAAGTCAAGACCCAAGATCGGTTTATATGGTAGCTATATCAGGTTATGGACCGATTTGAACCATACTTGGCACAGTTGTTGGGTATCATAACAAAACACGTCGTGCGAAATTCCATTCCAATCGGATAAGAATTGCGCCGTCTAGAGGGTCAAGAAGTCAAGACCCAAGATCGGTTTATATGCTAGCTATATCATGTTATGGACCGATTTGAACCATACTTGGCGCTGTTGTTGGATATCATAGCAAAACACGTCATGCAAAATTTCATTCCAATCAGATAAGAATTGCGCACTCTACAGGCTCAAGAAGTCAAGACCCAAGATCGGTTTATATGGCAGCTATATCAGGTTATGGACCGATTTAAACCATACTTGGCACACTTGTTGGATATCATAACAAAACACGTCGTGCAAAATTTCATTCTGATCGGATAAGAATTGCGCACGCTAGAGGCTCAAGAAGTCAAGACCCAAGATCGGTTTATATGGTAGCTATATCAGGTTATGGACCGATTTGAACCATACTTGGCACAGTTATTGGATATCATAGCAAAACACGTCATGCAAAATTTCATCCCAATCGGATAAGAATTGCGCACTCTAGAGGGTCAAGAAGTCAAGACTCAAGATCGGCTTATATGGCAGCTATATCAAAACATGGACCGATATGGCCCATTTACAATACCAACCGACCTACACTAATAAGAAGTATTTGTGCAAAATTTCAAGCGGCTAGCTTTACTCCTTCGGAAGTTAGCGTGCTTTCGACAGACAGACGGACGGACGGACGGACGGACGGACAGACGGACGGACATGGCTAGATCGACATAAAATGTCACGACGATCAAGAATATATATACTTTATGGGGTCTCAGACGAATATTTCGAGTAGTTACAAACAGAATGACGAAATTAGTATACCCCCCATCTTATGGTGGAGGGTATAAAAATGATCTTAATCCAATTTTTAGTGTCATCACTGCTGATTAATTTTGGTGTCAAATCAAGTTAATTTGTACCATTAATATGATTAACAATGCAAATATCCGTGTATGAGGGATGGTAAATATTTAAGAAATAAAATATTTTGTGCTTAAAATCAAGTTGTATTATTCTTCATGAATTTGCAAATATGTATCACTAGGATGATTTAGCCGTTAATAATCTGTGATGCAAGGTAAGCTGCTTACCAGCTACAATTTTTGTGAAATATTTTATTCTATTTAATATATGATTTGTTCAATAATCAGCTTGATGCAAAGGATGGCTTGTTTGTCCCGGTGTTTGGCCCGCTCCGCTGTGCCTTTTTTTACTTTATATGGAACAAAATTATCCTTTGAATATATATTTTCAACAATTAAAGAGCTTATAGTGGAATACCATACTGCGAAATTAGTATGTATATGTCGCTTCACTAGCAGCATAACAATATACATGCCTTTATCTAAATCCAATATGATCTTTATTGGTCTATGGATTCGCTCGGCGGTTTTAAGATCATCTTAGTTTGGACGTAAGATGTACTCCATTCTTAAAAGACTTTTTAGAGCCCGATATTCTCATGGGGATTTTGGTAGTGGGAAGGCCCCTAGTGTGGTGGTTGCAGGGTTTAGGTGGTGGTGTGGACCCCCAGAAACGTGGTCCTGAAAGAGGGTATGAATTTCGTGCTCTACTTCCAAATGACTTTCATTTGAGTCCCATATTGCCATGATAGGTAAATTCGTATGTCCGTTTTAGCGGTTTTTTCGGAGTTGAGGTGGTCCCCCAGACACTTAGCCTGAAAAAATATCAGCATCGTGCTCTACTCTAATATACCATACCATTTAGTTAAACCCCATATTGTTATTGGTTTAAGGGGAGTTTATGGGATGAGGAGTCACCCCAACACATGGCCACAAAATTGGTTATCAAATTCGTTTTCTAATCCTGAATACCTTTTATTTGAGCCACATATTGCCATGGCCGGTAAATTTGTACTCTTTGTGGGGAGTTTAGGGGAAGGGGCGGTGCCTCAAATACAAGGTCCGACATTTGGATATCAGATTCGTACTCTACTCCTAAAAATCTGTATTTAAGCCTCATATTGCGATGGTCAGTAAATAATTGCTGTTTGCTTTGAGAAGGGGTAGACCCCAGAAAATTAGTCTCGGAAGTGGCCAATTCATTTGAGCCCCACACTGACCTGGTCGGTAAATATGTCCGATTTAGGTATGTTAGGGCAGTGGGATGGTCCCTCAAACACTTAGCCCTGAAAATAAATCAGCATCGTGTTCTATTCTCAAATATCACTTTTTATTTCAATCCCATATTGGCCTCACAATTGTATATCGAATTCGTTCTCTAATCTCAAATACCTTTTATTTGAAAAAGTCAGGAAATATGTGCGGTTTGGTGTATGGGCCCTTAAAACTATCAATATCGAGCTCCTTTCTCTTGAAGACCCAAATTGTCATGGCGAGCAAATGCGTCCTATTTGGGGGTTGTTATGGGACAAACTGACAGTTGACTTCATATTCGTGGTCTTCTCCCGATTACTCTTCATTTGAGCCTCATATTTCCATAGACGACAAACATGTTCGGTTTGGGGGGTGTTTTGGGGAATGGGCAGCCACTCAGTGACTTGGCTCTGAAAATATCTATCAGATTCATGTTCTACACTTAAATAACTCTTAATTGAGCCCCATAGTGCATTTGTTACCAAATAGTCCTATTAAGGTGGTGTTATGGGGGTGTGGTGGCCCCATATACACTTTTTCCCGATCATTGATATCAGATTCATGCTTTATTCCCAAATAAATTCCATTTGCGACCCATATCGCTATGGTCGTAAATTTGACCATAGCGTGTTTTTGGGAAGGGGCGGCCCACCAAACACTTTGGATATCAGATTCATATTCTACACTCAAATACTTTTTATTTGAGACCCATATTGCCATGGTTAGTAAATAAGTCATATTTAGGTGTATTTAAAGACGGGATGGACCCCAGAAACTTGGTCCCACATTTGGATATCATATTCGTATTCTACTCTTAAATGCCTTTCATTTGATTCCCATATTGCCATGGTCGGTAAATATGTCCGATTTAGGGGTGTTTTGGGGCTTGGGTGGACCTCCAAACACTTGGTCCGACAATTGGATATAAGATACGATTTCTACTCTTAAATACCTTTCATTTAGGTCCCATATTGTCGTGATTGGTCTTTAGTTATATTTGGTAGGTTTTGGGGTGGGGCGCCTCCCTAGGTATTCCATACGAAATTTAAATACCAAATTGTTCGTAGGTTACTATAAGAGGGCACACAAAATTTCGTTTAAATCGTCGCACCCATCTCCGAGATCTGGCGTTTTCGAAAATAAGGGTAAGGGGGAGGGTCCGCCCCCCCCTTCAAGAAAATCGGTTCAGTCGTTTTTGAATTGATTTGACACAAATTGATTTTCGGCACCATTTGATGTACTGAATTTAATCCTTCATTGTGGCTAGACAAATCGCTGCTACCATTGGTGTGACCTAGGGAGTTTTGTCTTTGGTCATTTGGCGGCTATGGACACTATGCTATCTCTGCTTGGCGTATACTCTGAAGATCTGGGACTAGTTATATCGAAAAGTTTACTGACCATTGAAGAGTGTATCATGCGTCGATTCTTGCAATTAAAGAAGTGGTGGAATGGTTACGGTGTAATGTCATAACTACTATTGGCATAAATACCTTTCCAGACAATAAGGCAGCCATTGTATATCTGGGAAACATATTCCTCAATTCAAAAACATCCCTAGACTGTCGCAGATCTCTCAACGAGATGGCTGAACGTTTAAAGTTCATCTGTTCTTGGTGACCGGGCACAGAGATATCCCAGGGAATTGTAGAGGAAACGAGCTTGCGCGAAATCTTAAATGGGGTTTCTTCAACATGAGTTATGCGTGGATGCCGTAGTAGCGCAGAGGTTAGCAAATCTCGGAGTGAAAATCAACAACATTTTCAGCGGTGGTTATCTCCTTCCTAATGCAGGCTACAGTTGTAAGGTATCCCGATTCTACCAAAAGAAGGTTACTTATCATTGAGCTAAAAATTTAATCGGAATGCACTCATTGATATGAGAGAAGTATCCCTTGTTCCTTTATGAATTGTTCATGGTAGATTTAGTACATGAGTGATACCTATGTATGTTGGACAGTGGTAAGTAACAATCAATTAACACATGGGCTTTAGAAATTTTATGTCAAGTCAATTCAATGAAGACAACAAACGTTAATTTTCATAAAGGTTTTCAAATGCACTTTTAAAATTTCCGCAATATTTTAAACACTATCCGCAATCAATTTACTTATTGTTTAAAATGGTGCGAGACGTTCAAAGTATGTTTGGTTCAGTGTTGAAACTCTATTTCATGTAATACACAACATTTTAGTAACCATCTCGTTGCCCGCAGCAGTTTTGTAATTGTTTGATATGTGTGTGGCATATGTACTCATGCTAACATAAACGATATGTGATATTATAACGTAATAATTTCAGTTACATATGTTCCTAGAATGCTATCATCCACAGAAAGCTATAATTGACAGAACTATGTACAGTTTGAATTTGGATTGCTCGTAGGGATTTTCTTTCCCGACATTTTTCATTTCAGGGGAAATCGACCAACAAGGATATATGTTCCAATCCCAGGAATTCTCGCTGCTTAAAAATGCTCATTTTCTTCTATGTTTCGGTTAAGATATCCACAAAACGAAAGAATTTTCTTCTCATTTCGTTTGGGAAAGCGATGTTTGGAGGCATGTTGTAATTAAATTTCAATATTATAAAAGGAACTTCAAGTAATCCTAAATCGTCAAGTTAAATGTCTAATAGACTTGGGAAACAAATTTTTACGTTTTGTGATTTGCAGAGGGTTATGCAATTTTTACAAGGGCATTTCGCAAATCCACCACCATAGGATAGAGTGAAAATAATCTCTTCATTATGTTTACAGAACCTCTAAATATTGGCTTGGGTCTTTATATTCACAGTTCATCCAATTGTTTACATAATGAATAATGCTTTCGATTCAGGTTTCCCACAGTGGCAATCAGACTATCCTAGACAATTTTTGTACATTGTGGCGTCAGACCAAAGCCCCGTGTGGGAATCCAACCCACTACACTCACACTGGTAATCCGAGTTCGTTTATTTCTTTAATGCACGCCAATGGGAATTGCAAATGGGCCGATAATCCGTATAAAGTAACAAGTTCGGCCGGCCCAATCTTATATACCCTCCACCATGTATCGGATTTGTCGAGTTCTATGCGCGGTATCTCTTTTTAGGCAAACAAGGAATATAGAATAAGAACTCTTATGCTATTGGAGCTATATGAAATCATAGTCCGATTCGGACGATAAATGAATGTTGAACATTGTAGAAGTCATTGTGTTATATTCCAGTTTATTCGGATAAGAATTGCGTCTCGTAGGGGCTCAAGAAGCAAAATCGGCAGATAGGTTTATATGGGAGCTGTATCAAGCTATTGATCGCTTCAGACCATATTAGACACGTATGTTGAAGATCATGAGAGAAGCCGTTGTACAAAATTTCAACCAAATCGGATGAGAATTGCGCCCTCTAGAGGCTCAAGAAATCAAGATCCCAGATCGGTTTATATGGCAGCTATAGCAGGTTATTTATCGATTTGCGCCATACTTAGCACAGTTATTGGAACTCATAATAAAACACCTCATGCAAAATTTCAGCCAAATCGGATAAGAAATGCGCGCTCTTTTGGCTCAAGAAGTCAAGTTCTAAGATCGGTTTGTATGACAGCTATATCAGATTATGAACCGATGAATCGTACATGGCACAGTTGTTGGAAGTGATACCAAAACACCACGTGCAAAATTTCATTCAAATCGGACGAGAATTGCGCCCTCTAGAGGTTTAAGAAGTCAAGAACCCAGATCGGTTTATATGGCAGCTATATCAAAACATGGACCGATTTAAACCATACTTAGCAGAGTTGTTGGAAGTGATACCAACACACCACGTGCAAAATTTCAGTCAAATCAAACAACAATTGGTTCAAGGTTAAGAAATGAAGATCCAAGATCGGTGTATATGGCAGCTATATCAAAACATGGACCGATTTGGCCAATTTACAATACCAAAGGACCTACACTAATAAAAAGTATTTGTGCAAAATTTCAAGCGGCTAGCTTTACCCTTCGAAAGTTAGCGTGCTTTCGACAGACAGACGCACTTACGGACGGACGGACGAACGGACATGGCTATATCGACTTAAAATGACATGACGATCAAGAATATATATACTTTATGGGGTCTCAGCCGCATGTTTCGAGGTGTTACAAACAGAATGACGAAATTAGTATACCCCCATCCTATGGTGGAGGGTATAAAAAATTACATAAATACTCGTACAATGTATACCGATCGCCCATTTGACTTCTTGGATCACTAGAGAGTTTTTATTCGATTTGGCTAAAAATTATTGGTGTTACTGACATGAACTTACGACTTCAAAAAGTCAAACCATTTTCCGCCTGGCCGAATCTTATATACCCTCCACCATGGATCGCATTTATCGAGTTCTTTTCCCGGCATCTCTTCTTAGGCAAAACAGGATATAAGAAAAGATTTGCTCTGCTATTAGAGCGATATCAAGATATGGTCCGGTTTGGACCACAATTAAATTATATGTTGGAGACCTGTGTAAAATTTTTCAGCCAATTCGAATAAGAATTGCGCCCTTTGTGGGCTCAAGAAGTAAAATAAAGAGATCGATTTATATGGGAGCTGTATCGGGCTATATACCGATTCAGACCATAATAAACACGTATGTTAATGGTGATGAGAGAATCCGCCATACAAAATTTCAGGCGAATCGGATAATAATTGCGACCTCTAGAGGCTCAAGAAGTCAAGACCCAAGATCGGTTTATATGACAGCTATATAAGGTTATGGACCGATTTGAACCATACTTGGCACAGTTGTTGGATATCGTAACAAAACACGTCGTGCAAAATTTCATCCCAATCGGATAAGAATTGCGCACTCTAGAGGCTCTAGAAGTCAAGACCCAAGATCGGTTTACATGGCAGCTATATCAAAACGTGGACCGATATGGCCCATTTACAATACCAACCGACCTGCACTAATAAGAAGTATTTGTGCAAAATTTCAAGCGGCTAGCTTTACTCCTTCGGAAGATAGCGTGCTTTCGACAGACAGACGGACGGACAGAGGGACGGACGGAGGGACGGACGGAGGGACGGACGGACGGACATGGCTAGATCGACATAAAATTTCACGAATATCGTTGAAAGTTAGGAAATTGACCTTGGGACAAGATAGTGTATCGCAGTTAAAGGCGCAATTTAGCCTTTCAAATAGGAGCGTTATTAAATGTTTAGTTTTTTTAGGTTATGATGCCGAGTTAAAAAAAAGAAATAAGTAAGGATGGGCAAAAGTCGGGCGCTGCCGACTGTATAATACCCTACACCTACCCTGCAAGTACAATGTAGGGCTATAACAAATTCTGAACCTATTTTGATGGACCTCTGCGAGCAAATATGTTCAAACTATAATAACTTCGGTTGACAAATGACAACATTGTTGCATACCCAAAATCTGACGAACATATATATGGGAGCTTTATCTAATTTCGAACTGATTTCGAGCAAACTTCTCGGATAGTCGTCGAGAAAAGCGTTGTGCAAAATGTTGACAAGATTGGTCAAACAATGTGCTTGCAGTGGTTCTTGGGGTGAAAATCTGGCGATATACATATACGACAGCTATATCTAAATTTGGGCCTATTTCTATGAAATTCACCAATTATATCGTGAGTTATAAGAAAATTCTTCCTGTAAAATTTCGAGAGAATTGGTTAAAAAATGAACACTTTCTAGCAATATTTCTCAAAATCGGACGAACATATATATGGGAGCTTTACCTAAATCTGAACCGATTTTGAGCAAACTTCTCAGATACTGTGGCAGTCGTCAATGAAAGCGTTTTGCAAAATTTTGGGGTCAATAAATGCACTTGCTGTGACACTAGAAGTTAAAATCGGGCAATATATTTATATGAGAGCTATATCTAAATCTTAACCGATTTCCGTGAAATTCACCTGTAATGTTGAGAGCCATTATAATATCCTTCCAGCCAAAATTCGAAAGAATCGGTTTTATTGCAATATTACTGTAAATCGGACGAAGACGATCGCATAAAAACTGCGACCTGTACTTTGTACACAAATTAGCATGGACAGACAGACAGATCGAATCAGAAAGTGATTTTGAGTCGATCGGTATACTTATCAATGAGTCTCTCTCTCTCTTCCTTCTGGGTGTTACAAACAAATGCACAAAGTTATTATACCCTGTACCACAGTAGTGGTATAGGGTATAAAAACAAGTAAAAGCGTGCTAAATTCAGCCAGGCCGAATCTTGGGAACTCACCACCATGGTGTCGCAGTTGCTGGAATTCATTACAAAACACTATGTGCAAAATTTCAGCCAAATCGGAAGAAATTTGTAGCTTCCAGGGGCACTAGAAGTCAAATCTGGAGATCGGTTCATATGGGAGCCATATCAGGTTATAGACCGATTTGGACCGTGCTTGACACAGTTACTGCAAGTCAGGAAAAAACATTACAAATAAAATTGAATTCAAATCAGGAGATCGGTTCATATGGGAGCTATATCTAAATCTGAACCGATATGGCCCATTTTCAATCCCCAATGACCTACATCAATGTTTAGTATCTGCGCAAAATTTCAAGCGGACGGACGGCGATGGCTAGATCGAATCAGAATATCGAGACGATCCAAAATATATCTATTTTATGGCGTCGCAGATCAATATTTCGAGGTGTTACAAACGGAATGACTAGGTTAGTATACTTCCATCCTATGGTGGTGGGTAAAAGAATAATAATAGGACAGCCCTCTGTGATGTAAAATAAGAATCAAGAACCGTTCAAAATTTGAAACGGATGGTCATGTCCGTAATTAAATAGGAAATTAAATTTAAATATAACATATCTACTTCAAAAGTTTTGGTTCTTTGGCTCGTTTTTATTGCTAAAATTCAACGAATAAGGAGAAATATTAAATTTTCGGTCACTGTTAGCACAATTGCAGTCTTTCATTTAAAAATAGGTATCTTCAGTTGATTTTAAAAGAGTTAACTTTTGCCTGGAATTCCCGGGACCCGAGTCGGGATTGCGGGAATGTAAAATTAGCGAGAAATGCGGGAATTCCCGATGAAAATCCCTAACTGCGAACTATTGAGAACTGCAGTTTATGCACGTGTGCAGACTATTCACATAACATTTTACCCACTTAATTATCACTAAAGTTGCCATTTGCACGCAAACTAAAAAGGCTTATGGAATGAGTGCTTGTGCTAAAAGCGTTGGTTGCTGTCCGCTCATCTACCGCTAGTACCATATCTATCAAATAAATGATGATACTCACTTCCAATGTTACCCAAGTATTCCTTATCGATATGGGCTAAAGAAAAAGATTTCCTGACTTGACTGTTTCTGCAGTGATCGAGCGGCAAATCTGTAATTGAAATTTAGAATGTGATGTTCTGTTATGGTTTCAAATCGCCCAAATAGCTGGTATTACTCAACTAAAATCTGATTTTCCTGTTTGTCTTCTTTAAACCCCAATGACCGCACTTTTCATCTTCTAAAATTCTAAAACATTTTCAAAATTCGTTTAAATTCGTTCATTTAAAGGAAAAATAAAGCATCGAGTTATCTTAACATTCGCAATGCACGATATACGATTTAAAAATCTGGCTAAATTTTCATTTGTATAAGCTTTCTCTTTGAAAATTGCTTACAGTTCTTAAAGCTCTTATTGCAAACCCCTATTTCGTAGAATTTAAACTTCGTGTGTGTACATCCTTTATAATGTAACATTGTACTTCATGGTATTCTCCATTAAAAATCGCAGCGATTTAAACCTGTTATGACTTTTTAGCTTTAATGTGTGGTTCACAAGAAATTTAGCTCATAGCCATAAACAAGTTGTTATCACATATCGCCTGCCGGTATTTAACCTTGTTGGATTTCATTAGGAAGAAAATATAAAAAATGGCTTATGTGAGAGTGTGAGGCTGTATTGGCATTAAACAGAATTAATACTTTCATAATGTCAGTTTAGAAATAAGTAAGAGTTTCCAAGTTTAGTTGATAAAGAAGCATCTAGTCATTAAAGAAACATTTAGGCGGACCCTCCCCCTTACCCTAATTTTCAGAAACGCCAGATCTCGGAAACGGGTGGTGCGATTTAAGGGAAATTTTGTGTGCTTTCATATAGTACCCTAAAAATAAAAATTTGGTATCCAAATTTCGGATGGGGTACCTAGGGGGGCTGCCCCACCCTAAAACCTACCAAACATACATTTAGGCCAATCACGACAATATGGGACTCAAATGAAAGGTATTTAGGATAAGAAAACGTATCTGATATCCAATTGTCGGACCAAGTGCTTGGAGGACCACCCCAAGCCCCATAGCACCCCTAAAACGGACATATTTACCGACCATGGGACTCAAATGAAAGGTATTTGCGAGTAGAATACGAATCTGATATCCAAATGAGGGACCACGTTTCTGGGGATCCACCCCTTCTCCAAAACACCCCCCAAATTGGACTTATTTACTGACCATGGGAATATGGGCTTAAATAAAATGCATTTGAATGTAGAATAGGAATCTGATATCCAAATATGGGACCAAGTGTTTGGGGGGCCGTCTCTAACCAAAAACAAGGGGACAAATTTACGACTATAGCAATATGGGGCTCCAATGAATGGTTTTTGGGAGTAAAGCACGAATTTGATATCAATATTCGGGAAAAGTGTGTATGGGGCCAAACCACCCCCACAACACCACCCAAATAGTAAGTATTTTTGGACTATTGCAATATGATGTTCAAATAAGAGGGTTTTTAAAGTGGAACACGAATCCGACATATATTTTCAAGGCAAACTCACTGAGTGTCCGCCCATCCCCCAAAACACCCCACAAGCCGGTCATTTTTGCCTACAATGGAAATATAGAGCACAAATCAAAGGTATGTGGGATCAGACCACGTATCTGATATCAACATTAGGGGCCGACTGTCTAGCGGACATCCTACCACCATAACAATCCCCAAATAGAACGTATTTGCTCACCAAGACAACTTGGGTCCTAAAGAGAGTGGAGCTAAATATTCAACGTTTTTAGGGCCAATACCCCAAACCGGACATATTTGATGACTTTTGCAATAAGGAGTTTAAATGAGTTTAGAAAACGAATTTAATATCCAATTTTGAGGGCAATGGCAATATGGGGTTCAAATAAATGATATATAGATATATGAGAATAGAGCACGTTACTGATATTTTTTCAGGGCTTAGAATTAGGGGGACCACCCCACTCCCCAAAACACCCCTATATCGGGCATCGGGTAGAGCAAAAATTGATACTCATTTACGGGGTCTACCCCTTTCCCAAAATATCCCACAAGCTGCAATTTTTTAGTAACCATCGCAATATGGGGCTCAAATGAAGGTATTTGGGAGTAGAATACGAATTTGATATCCAAATATAGGACCATGTAATTAGGGCATCATCACTTTCCCAAAACATCCCCAAAGGGAAAAAATGTTTCGACCATGCCAATATCTGGCTCACATGAAGGGTATTTGAGATAAGAAAACGAATTTGATAACCTATTTTGGGGCCATGTGTTTGGGGGACGCCTCATCCTGTAAACTCCTCTCAAGCCAATGGCAATATGGGGTTTAAATAAATGGTATTCAAGAGAAGAGCACGATGCTGATATTTTTTCAGAGAATATCGGGCTGAAATGAAATATTTCAAAAATGGAGTGCACCTTACATCCAAACTTAAATTCATAGACTAATAAATATCATATGGGGTTCAGATAAAGGCACTTATAATGGTAAACTGTTAGTCAAGTGATATACTACTTTCGTAGCATTGTATTTTACTAAAAGCTCTTTAATTGTCGAAAATAAATATTCCAAGGAAACTTTTGTTCCATAAAAAGTAAAAGAAGGCGCAGCGGAGCGGGTCCGGGACAGCTAGTATATATATATATATATATTCGTCTGATTTGCAGTAAAATTGCAATAAATTGGTCATGTATTAATCAATTCTATCGAAATATGTCAGGATGGAGTTTCTCTTGCTTCTCGACATTATAGATGAATTTTAAAGAAATCGGTTCAGATTTTGTAGCTGTCATATACGTATATCGCCCGATTTGAACTTCTGAAGTCGCAACAAGCGCATTTATTGACCCATTTTGCCAAAAATTTTGCAAAACGCTTTCCTCGACAACTGCCACTGTATCAGATAAATTTGCTCGAAATCGGTTCATATTTAGTTATAGTTCCCATATATATGTTCGTCCGATTTTTAGAAATATTGCAAGAAAGTGTTCATTTTTAAACCCATTCTCTCGAAATTTTGCAGGAAAGATTTCCTTATTACTTTCGATATTACTGGTGAATTTCATAAAAATCGGCCCAGATTTACCCTAAGAGCCACCAGTCTTGCCAAAATTTCGCACAACGCTTTCTTCGTTGACTACCACATTATCTTAGAAGTTTGCCGGAAATCGGTTCAGAATAAGATATAGCTCCCATATATATGTTCGTTTGATTTTATGTAATTTGCAAAAATGTTGCCATTTGTCAACCGTAGTTATTACAGTTTAAACATATTTGCTCGCCAAGGTCCATCGAAATTGGTTCAGAATTGGATATAGCTCCCACATTGTACTTATAGGGCAGGAGTAGGGTTTTATACAGTCGGCACCGCCAGACTTTTTCCCTTCCTTACTATTTTTATACTCTCCACCATAGGATGGGGGGTATACTAATTTCGTCATTCTGTTTGTAACTACTCGAAATAATCGTCTGAGACCGCATAAAGTATATACATTCTTGATCGTCGCGACATTTTATGTCGATTTAGCCATGTCCGTCCGTCCGTCTTTCTGTCTGTCGAAAGCACGCTAACTTTCGAAGGAGTAAAGCTAGCCGCTTGAAATTTGGCGCAAATATTTCTTATTAGTGTAGGTCGGTTGGTATTGTAAATGGGCCATATCGGTCCACGTTTTGATATAGCTGCCATATAAATCGATCTTGGATCTTGACTTCTTGAGCGTCTAGAGGGCGCAATTCTTATACGATTTGAATGAATTTTAGCACGAAGTATCTTGTTATGATATCCAACAACTGTGCTAAGTATGGTTCAAATCGGTTCATAACCTGATATAGCTGCCATATAAACAGATCTGGGGACTTGACTTCTTAAGCTTCTAGAGGGCGCAATTCCTATCCGATTTGGCTGGAATTTTGCATGACGTTTCAACAACTGTGCCAAATAAGGTTCAAATCGGTTCATAACCCGATATAGCTGCCATATAAACCGATCTGGGATCTTGACTTCTTGAGCCTATAGAGGTCGCAATTATTATCCGATTTGCCTGAAATTAGGTACGACGGATCCTCTCATGACCATCAACATACGTGTTTATTATGGTCTGAATCGGTATAGCCCGATACAGCTCCCATATAAATCGATCTCTCCATTTTACTTCTTGAGTCCCCAAAGGGCGCAATTCTTATTCGAATTGGCTGAAATTTTACACAGGTCTCCAACATATAATTTAATTCTGGTCAAAACCGGACCATATCTTGATATCGCTCTAATAGCAGAGCAAATCTTTTCTTACATCCTTGTTTTGCCTAAGAAGAGATGCCGGGAAACGAACTCGACAAATGCGATCCATGGTGGAGGGTATATTAGATTCGGCCCGGCCGAACTTTGCATGCTTTTACTTCTTTTTTTTAATTGTGGTATATGTAGGGTGCAGAAACTGACAAATAATTTTACACTGATTGTCAACATAATAAAAATAACTTTTGCAAATTGTATTAATGGCTTCGAACGCTAGATAACGGCTCTTGCTGCTGCTACGTGTGCCTAGGTTCGCATAAACGACGTAAAATATCCAAGAATAGCTAGAGTTAGGAAAGAGGTGTCCTAATGAAAATTATATTATCGTAAAGTGGACTACTTAAACCAGTTAAAACAAATTTTCCCGCCACTTTTGGGGGAAAATTGGCTTGTCAAAAGTCGGCAATTTTGTATATCCCAAAAATCAAATCGAAAAAATTTCAAAATTCTAAGGAGTGAGATTTCTGGAATCCATTTTAATGTCTTGTTGCACTTGATGGCTTCTATAAAAAAATTAACTTATCGCATTAATCCAGTGTCTTTTGACGGCAGGTTCGATTTTATGCCAAAATCATTTAATCCATTTTCACAAAATTTTAAAAATACGTCAATATAAACTCCCTAAATAAAATACTAGCATATGTCCGGTAAAATAAATATACTAGCATATGCCCGGTCGCTTCGGTGCCCCCGATGGTTCACCCAATATCACGGTGTTACTGTATCGCAATTTTAATAGTTTAAACCTTACTCTAAAGAAAGAACATTTTAAAAGTTTTGGTGCCTAAATGTACGAATTTATAAAAACAAACTCTAGTCGGCCGATGAATACCGTCAAGGTGTAACTGTATCGCAATTTTGAGATCTTTAGACCAATCCGTTAATAAAGCACCATTTTGTACGTTTTAGTACCTAAATATACTAATTTCTAAACAATCTTCTAGTCATCCGTTAAATACTGCCAAGATGTACCTGTATTCCTAATTTCACAGATGTATTGTAAAGCACAATTTTGTACGTTTTAGTACCTAAATGTACAAATTTCTAAACAATCTTCTAGTCATCCGTTAAATACTGCCAAGATGTACCTGTATCCCTAATTTCACAGATGTATTGTAGATCAGTCTGTAAATATACAACTACTTTGTACGTTTTAGTACCAAAATGAACAAATATCAAAAAAGTTATAGTCGTTCGGTACATAGTGCCTAGATGTAACTGTATTCGAAATATCAGAGTTCTAGCTTAATCCGTAAAGAATATGCCATATTGTACGTTTTAGAACCAAAATGTGCGAATATCAACAAAATCTTCAAGTCGTCAGGTACATACTGCCAAGATTTGACTGTATACCAAATTTCAGATCTGTAGCTCATCTATAAAGAAAGTACTAAATAGTACCAATTACAGCACTTAAGTACTTTTTATTCAACTCCTGGAACGATTTCAATATTCCATATTTGGTACAACTTATCGTATATTCGTTAAGACATCAATCGTTTTTAGTTAATTTTTTCGCAACAACAATCCGCTCCAATAGCGGAGCGGATTAAAGTAGGCTTAATTTTCCCAGAGCAGTAGCGGAGCGGGAACTTAACCTTAAGAACGCGGAGTGGAGCGGTTTCTAATGTCAAAAACCGTTGTCCTCCGACAAATAAAAAAATCTAAATACATAGATTAATATTGGGTTGCCCAAAAAGTAATTGCGGATTTTTCATATTGTCGGCGTTGACAAATTTTTTCACAGCTTGTGACTCGGTAATTGCATTCTTTCTTCTGTCAGTTATCAGTTGTTACTTTAACTTGCTTTAGAAAAGAAGTGTAAAAAAAGTATATTTCATTCTAAGTTTTATTAAAAATGCATTTACTTTCTGTTAAAAAATCCGCAATTACTTTTTGGGCAACCCAATATTAACAAGTAAAAGCGTGCTAAGTTCGGCCGGGCCGAATCTTATATACCCTCCACCATTGATCGCATTTGTCGAGTTCTTTCCCGGTATCTCTTTAGACAAACAAAGGATAAAAGAAAAGAATTGCTACGCTAATTGAATTGAGTGTTGGAGATCACAGTAGAAGTCTATGTGCAAAATTTCAGCGAAATCGAACAAGAATAGGGCCTTTTAGGGGCTCAAAAAGTATAATAGGGAGATCGGTTTATAGGGGAGCTGTATCAGGCTGATCATCGATTCAGACCATATTTGACACGTATATTGAAGGTCATAGGAGAAGCCGTTGTACAAAATTTCAGCCAAATCGGATAATAATTACGCCCTCTTGAGGCTCAAGAAGTCTACATTCCAAATCGATTTATATGGCAGCTATATCAGGATATGGACTGATTTGTATTATATTTGGCACAGTTGCTAGAAGTCGTAACAAAACACCTCATGCAAATTTCAGCCAAATCGGATAGGAATTGCGCCCTCTAATGGGTCAAGAAGCCAAGATCCAATATCTGTTTATATGGCAGTTATATCAGGTTATGGACCGATTTACACCGTACTTGGCACAGTTGTTAGACATCATAACGAAACACCGCATGCAAAATTTCAGCCAAGAAGTCAAGACCCCTGATCGGTTTATATGACAGCTATGTCAGGTTATGGACCGATTTGAACCATAATTGGCGCAGTTGTTAGAAATTATAACAAAACATCTCGTGGAAAATTTCAACCAAATAGGATAAAAATTGCGTCCTCTAGTGGCTCAAGAAGTCAAGATCCCAGATCGGTTTATATGGCAGCTATATCGAAACATGGACCGATATGGCCCATTTACAATTCCAACCGACCTTCACTTATAAGAAGTATTTGTGGAAAATTTGAAGCGTATACAGCGGTCAAAAAAAGTATTCATCATTAGCAAAATTGATAATAAATTCACTTATTTTGGGTAATTGAAGAAAATTTAAAGTAAACAAATAATGCAGTTTTATGCAATAGTTTATTTTTCGTAATATGTTTTAAAATAAATTCAAAAAATAAATTTAATTAGCGCAAAAAATGCAATTTTATATAATAACACCAAAAACAGAACAAAAAAAGTATTCATCATTGATGTGCTATCATCAAAGTCAAATTCAAATATTATTTGGGAATCCCCCTTTTCTGTTTTATTTAGTAAAGGAGGCTTTGCCCTTGACAGCAAATATTTAATTTCATTGAAAATATAGTTTTTGTCAAAATGGGTCGTAAGCAAAACGAGGTTTCTGATGAGGTAAAAGTTTTGATAATAAAACACCACAGGAATGGTTTAACTCAAAAAACTATCAGTGAAATATTAAATAGACCACGATCTACTATACAATCCATCATCAGAAAGTGGACAGAAACGAAAACTGTTGACAATAAACCAAGATCTGGTCGACCAAAAGCACTTTCAGTTGGAGATGTGAGTTGGCTAGTGCGGCAAGTTCAGAAAACTCCGAAGACAGAAAACTCCTCCTCAAAGTCCCGACTTGAACCCAATTGAACATCTTTGGGAACATCTCGAACGCAAATTGAGAACGCGCAATTTTTCGAGCAAGAGTCAAATGCAACAGGTGATAATGTAGGAATGGACTAATATAGACCAAAATATAACCGCTAAATTAGTCCAATCGATGTCAAACCGTTTAAAAGAAGTTATAAGACGCGGTGGTCGAATAACAAAGTATTAATTTTTTTAAATTATGTTATTTATTTTTTTGTTTTTTTGCAATGATGAATACTTTTTTTGTTTAATTTTTTGTGTTCAGCTGTAAAATGGCGCTTTTTGTTCCAATAAATACTATTTTTTTCTTTAAAAACAATGAAATTGTGTACATATATATCACACAAGCACTACTGCATCATTAGTTTAATATGTTTTTATTCCAATTGTCTTTTGTAGACTTATTAAAAAAAAAACATTGAATGATGAATACTTTTTTTGACCGCTGTAGGTTTAATCCTTCGAAAGTTAGCGTGCTCTGTAAAGCCAGACGGACGGACAGACGGAATATTGTGGTATCATTTGCTTAAATCAGAGCAAAGGATTGGAATGCCAAAATGTCATTCTCGCTAAGCGAGAAATTTCCAAAGATGTTAAAGAATTATCTCCGGCGTTGACATATTCTTTAATGTTCAATTTCCACGCTTTTGGTTCCAAAAAGTGGCAAATAGGATAGAAATTCTCTAAATTAAAACATCCCCCAATTAATTTTTTATAAAAAGAATTATTTTAATATTTATTTGACAAAGTTTGAAAGATGACTGACAAATATTTCAAATGCATATCACGTATATAATACAAAAAGTCAAGACCTACTTGATCACAATAAGCAAACGAAAATGTCAAGGCTAATATGATTAAAAATTTCTATAGCTGGACCACAGTACAAAATAAGGAAAAATTCATAGCCTACTGAAAATCAAAATGTAAAATTTCATCAATTGGAGATTAAAGTAAATTATGAAAAACTAGGTAAAGAAATGTTTTGGCAGGTAATTTTTACTGAGGCGTCCAGAAGTCACCACAGATTTATAGATTGACTCGGAATCACTTTTCGATTCGATTTAGCCATGTATGTCTGTCCATATTAATTTGTGTACAAAGCACAGGTCGACATTTTCATCCAATCTTCTTTAAATTAAGCAGAGGCGCCATTTTTGTACCCACCACCGAAGGATGGGTGTATATTAACTTGTCATTCCGTTTGCAATACAACGAATTATCCATTTCCGACCCTATAAAGTATATATATTCTTGATCAGCGTAAAAATCTAAGACGATCTAGACATGTCCGTCCGTCTGTCTGTTGAAATCACGCTACAGTCTTTAAAAATAGAGATATTGAGCTGAAACTTTGCACGGATTCTGTTTTTGTCCATAATCAGGTTAAGTTCGAAGATGAGCGGACTATATCGGACTATATCTTGATATAGCCCCATATAGACCGATCCGCCGATTAAGGGTCTTAGGCCAATAAAAGCCACATTTATTATCCGATTTTGCTGAAATTTGGGAAAGTGAGTTGTGTTAGGCCCTTCAACATTCTACGTCAATTTGGCCTCGATCGGTCCAGATTTGGTTATAGCTGAAATATAGACCGATCCTCCGATTGAGGGTCTTAGGGCCATAAAAGCCATATTTATTATACGATTTCGTTGAACTTTAGGATATTGAGTTGTGTTAGGCACTTCGCCATCTTTCGTCAATTTGGCCTTGATCGGATCAGGTTTGGATATAGGTGCCATATAGACCGATCCCTTGATTTAAGGTTTTGGGCGCATTTATTGTCCAATGTCGCCGAAATTTTGGGACAGTGAGTTAAGTAAAGCTCCTTGACATACTTCTGCAATATTGCACAGATCGGTCCAGATTTGGTTATAGCTACCATATAGACAGATCTCTCGATTTAATATTTTGGACCCATAAAAAGCGCATTTATTGGCCGATGTTGCCGAAATTTGAGACAGAGAGTTGAGTTACGCCCCTCCACATATAGACCGATATCTCGATTTAAAGTCTTGGGCCCAAAAAAGGCGCGTTTATAATCCGATTTAACTGAAATTTGACACAGTCACTTATGTTAGGCTTTTCGACATCCATGTTGTGCGTGGTTCAGTTGAGTTTATTTTTAGATATAGCTACTAAAAAGATCAAAATTTTGTTATACACAAGTGAACAATGACTTGTACTTATTAGTATTTGGGACATAAATTATGCAATTTTCGCCGGATTTTGATGAAAGGTGGTTTACATATATTCCCGAGGTGGTGGGTATCCAAAGTTCGGCCCGGCCGAACTTAACGCCTTTTTACTTGTTTGGTTTAGAGGCGGAAAACTTTAAAATTAGAAGAAATCGCTTCACTAATATCTTACTGATGACGTTTTAACGAAGGCTAACTTTAAGGTTACCTCGTGTTAACATAATTTTTGTTTCAATTCGCCAAAAAAGTGAGTTCGTAAACCAAAGCGAAAAAGGACAGGCTAAAGTCGGGCAAAGCCTATATTTTGATACCCTACACCACGCTGGCTATGCGGGCTATGTCGTCGAAATTAAAGCTATAAATGTGCTAAGTGCTGTTTGGCCGAACCTTGTATACCCTCCACCTTGGATCGCATTTGTCAGTTATTTGCACCGTTTCTCTTCATAGGCAGAAACTAAAAATGGTCAAGCAACAAATTCCATGGACTGTGTTTAATAAATGTTGTTAAGAATAGCTTTTGGTATACGATTAAGAAGTATAATCGAATGATCGGATTATATGGAAGCAATATCAGATCATAGGAGAACTTATTATGCATGCAAAATTTCAAGATTGAAGAAAAAAAAAAAATTGAAAACGAGGGATGAAGCCCATTTACAATCCCTAATGATCTGCATCACAGGAAGCCATTTCTAGAGACAGATAGAGGAACGAACAGATGGACAGACATGGACAGATCTACTAAAGATGTCATGACGATCAAGAATATATACACTTTATAGGGTCACAGTTATTTTTTGAGATGCTATAAGTAAATGAACGGCGTGCCGCAGTACGACACCCCTTTGGAAAGAAGTTTTACATGGCATAGTACCTCACAAATGTTGCTAGCATTAGGAGGGGAAAACCACAGCTGAAAATTTTTTCTGACGGTCTCGCCAGGATTCGAACCCAGGTGGTCAGAGTCATAGGCGGACATGCTAACCTCTGCGCTACGGTGACCTTCCCTTTTCAAAGGTAGCTGGTTAAAAACTCGTTTTTATGACCTCGAGACGGTTCATCGGGAGATAGGTAGATATGGGGGCCTTATAAAGATATAGTCCGATATAGATGGCGATCAAGAATATGGCTCTATGAAATAAGTTCCCATGAAATAACCACCCAAAATCGAAAATGAAACAAGTCTCCAAAATGCTCCATATAAAGCAAAAACAACTATTTTTGGGGAGTTATTTCGCTTTTTTGCGGATTTTTTCATTATGAAATAACTCCGCAATCTCAAAAATGAAATGAATCCCCAAACTAAGTTTTTGGGGAGTTATTTCATTTTGTTTTAACAAGCGAAACGTCGTAAAGTGAGGATCTACTGAAATAAATTGTGAAGCTTTTGTGGCCGAAGGCGTAACAGTGAGCTGCTGTACGTGATAGAACAACAAGTAACAAGGCGTTAAGTTCGGCCGGGCCGAACTTTGGATACCCACCACCTCGGGTATATATGTAAACTACCTTTCATCAAAATCCAGTGAAAATTGCACTTATGTCCCACAGCAGTTATATTGAAATATGATGCGATTTGGACCAAATACTAATAAGTACAAGTCATTGTTCAATTGTGTATAAAAAAATATTGACCATTTTAGTACCTATATCTAAAAATAAACCGATCTGAACCATACACAACATGGATGTCGAAAATCCTTATATAAGTCAATGTATCAAATTTCAGTTAAATCGGATTATAAATGCGCCTTTTTTGGGGCCAAGACTTTAAATCGAAATATCAGTCTATATGACTGCTATATGCTAATCTTGATCGATCTAGACCAAATTGCAGCAATGTGTAGAGTGGTTTAACTTAACTCTCTGTCCCAAATTTCGGCAACATTGGACAATAAATGCGCCTTTTATGTGCCCAAAACCTTAAACCGAGAGATCGGTCTATATGGCAGCTATATCAAATTCTGAACCGATCTGCACCAAATTGGACAAGAATGTCGAAGGGCCTAACACAAATCACTGTCCCAAATTGCGGCAACATCGGACAATAAATGCGCTTTTTATGGCTCCAGAACCTAAAACCTAGAGATCGGTCTATATGGGAGCTTTATCCAAATCATGACCGATCTGTGTCATAATTCAGAAGTATGTCAAGGAGCTTAACTTAACTCACTGTCTCAAAGTTTGGCGGCATCGGACAATAAATGCGCCTTTTATGGACCTAAGACCCTAAATTGGAGGATCGGTCTATATGGCAGCTATATCCAAATCTGGACCGATCTGAGCCAAATTGACGAATGATGTTGAAAGGCCTAACACAACTTACTGTCCTGAATCTCAGCAAAATCGGATAATAAATGTGGCTTAAGACCCTAAATCGGTGGATCGGTCTATATGGGGGCTATATCAAGATATAATCCGATATAGCCCATCTACGAACTTAAGCTGCTTATGGACAAAAAAAGGATCTGTGCAAAGTTTCAGCTCAATATCTCTATTTTTGAAGACTGTAGAGTGATTTCAACAGACAGACGGACGTACATGTCTAGATCGTCTTAGATTTTTACGCTGATCGACAATATATATATTTTATTGGGTCGGAAATGGATATTTTGATGTGTTGCATACGGAATGACAAAATGAATATACCCCCATCCTTCGGTGGTGGGTATAAAAAATTATCTATCAATGTGAAAGATGTAAAAATTGATAGATCTATCAACGTGATAGATCGAACAAGTAAAAGCGTGCTAAGTTCGGCCGGACCGAATCTTATAGACCCTCCACCATGGATCGCATTTGTCGAGTTCTTTTCCCGGCATCGCTTCTTAGGCAAAAAAAGGATATAAGAAAAGATTTACTCTGCTATTAGAGCGATATCAAGATAAGGTCCGGATTGGACCACAATTAAATTAAATGTTGGAGACCTGTGTAAAATTTCAGCCAATTCGAATAAAAATTGCGCCCTTTGGGGGCTCAAGAAGTAAAATAGAGAGATCGATTTAGATGGGAGCTATATCGGGCTATAGACCGATTCAGACCATAATAAACACGTTTGTTGATGGTCATGAGAGAATCCGTCGTACAAAATTTCAGGCAAATCGGTTAATAATTGCGACCTCTAGAGACTCAAGAAGTCAAGATCCCAGATCGGTTTATATGGCAGCTATATCAGGTTATGAACCGATTTGAACCTTATTTGACATCGTTGTTGAAAGTAAGAATAAAATACGTCTTGCAAAATTTCAGCCAAATCGGAAAGGAATTGCGCCCTCTAGAAGCTCAAGTCCCCAGACAGCTATATCAGATTATGAACCGGTTTGAACCATACTTGGCACAGTTATTGGATATGATAAGAAAACACGACGTGCAAAATTTCATTCCAATCGGATAAGATTTGCGCACTCTAGAGGCTCAAGAAGTCAAGACCCAAGATCGGTTTATATGGCAGCTATATCAGGTTATCGACCGATTTGAACCATACTTGGCACAATTGTTGGATATCATAACAAAACACGTCGTGCAAAATTTCATTCCAATCGGATAAGAATTGTAGGCTCAAGAAGTCAAGACCCAAGATCGGTTTATATGGCAGCTATATCAGGTTATGAACCGATTTGAACCATACTTGGCACAGTTGTTGGATATCATAACAAAACGCGTCGTGCAAAATTTCATCCCAATCGGATAAGATTTTTTTATAGCTCCCATATATATTTTCGTCCGATTTGAAGTAATACAGCAATAGAATGGTATTTTGTCAACCGATTCTCTCGAATTTTGGCAGGAAGGATTTTCTTATGACTGTCAATATTACTGGTGAATTTCATAGAAATCGGTTCAGATTTGGATATAGCTCCTATATATATGTTCGTCCGATTTGCAGTTAAACAGCAATGAAATGGTAATTTGTTAACCGATTATACATATATATATATATACATATATATATATACATATATATATATATACATATATATATATACATATATATATATATATATATCTGAACAGATTTCTATGAAATTCACCAGTAATATCGAGAGTCATAAGAAAATCTTTCCTGTCGAATTTCGAGAGAATCGGTTAACAAATGACCATTTTATTGCTGTTTAACTGCAAATCGGACGAACATATTTATAGGATACGGGTTATATATATATATATATATATATATACACAGATTTCTATGAAATTCACCAGTAATATCGAGAGTCATAAGAAATATATATGTATATATATATATATATATTGTACACCGCTTTTCTCCACGAATTCCACAATATCCGTTAAGTTTGGTCGAAATCGGTTCAGATTTAGATATAGCTCCCATCTATATGTTCGTCAGATTTTGGATAATTTGTTATCATTTGTCAACCGTAGTTATTACATTTTGAACATATTTGCTTTGCTTGAAATTTGATGCAGCAATTTTAATAATCTATCTGGATACATCCGCCAAGGTCAAATCCAATTTGTTTCAGAATTAGATTTAGCCCTCCCTTTTGTGTTTATAGGATAGGTGTAGGGTATTATAAAGTCGGCACCGCCCGACTTTTGCCTTTCCTTACTGGTTACACATGGTTTGGATTTTTGACCTTGACGCAAAGAGTGTCCAAATTTGACAATTCAGTTAAAAGTTATACAGTTTGGAAATCAATACATATAAAATACGTGTATGTTTTGAATTTCTTGGTCAAAAAAGTATTTTCTTTAATTAGTCTTTTTTTAAAAAACTTGCTTAAATACCTTAATTTTTTTTTTGTCAAGAGGACATTTTGTATTGGCCTTTGAAGTGAAATTTGAACAGGATATGTGGACTTAAATAGATGCAATTTGTACTCCAAAAAATGCAATATTTTATTCAGAAATTAGAAAAACCCCTCGAGTTCTCTGTCGAAATTTCAAAAAAATAAAATTAAATGTCGATTATCCCCGATACCAGTGGAGATACTATTGCCATCAAGCGCACTTGTTTTGTAGGGATTGAAGAGGACAATCCAGCTAATGCGATCTTGCTAACACCTCAGCTCTAACCATTCCAAACTTCAAAGAGATATCTCTACCCGTTTTCACACGGCTAATTTTTACTAGTTTTTTTCGATTTTCTCCCACTGTTCGCTGTTATGGCATATTAGTCATTTAACCACTTCTAAAATTCCAAGGACCTGCGCTTGGTACCAGATTCTAAATTCTGTGCATCAGATGACGTTGTCCTTTATGCGACAAACAAGCCATCCTTTGGATCCGGCTGAGTTTTGAACAGTAGGTGGGCTTTTGAAGCGCCGTCCACCAGATCACAACACCATGTAGCATTATAGGTCTGACAACTGCAGTATATACCCCGTGCATGAGACGCGCCTTAAGCCCTCAACTTCGCCAATGGCTCTTTTTGCCTTTCTAAAATGTTAGATTTGAAGTTCAATTTCCTGTCTGGCAAAACACCCAAGTATATTGCTCTTTCGGCAAATGGAACATTCTCTCCTCCCAAGGAGACAGGTGCCACTATAACATGGGGCCGTCTTGATAAGAACAACGCCGAATCCATATGCCGTCAGAAGGATCTTTAGTGCCCATGATGCGATTTTATATTAGTGCCCCTCTCCCTTAATGGAATGTTCATGGGCAAATATTGCATTTGCACATTTATCAGCAGACATCGGACTATGATCTGAGTAGAGATTTGTACCAAAGTTGCTGTGTAGCCGTTTTATCTGTGCCCAAGAAGAGTTCATCTCTCAATACCAGTTGGATCTAGGAGCTGTTGAAAAACAACGGCGCTGGACATATGCGATGTGGACGATTTCTGACTGAAGCTGCTTTCGACATGTCCCGTTTGGAAGTCTTCCTCAAATGCATGCCATATATACAATGTTCCTGCTTAGGCATCTCCTAAGTCCCCAACACCACCCCTTCTAAACAACTTTAGCCTGAACTTATTGAATCCATAGAATTCTATTCCTTTAAACTTGTTGAGGTTTTTAAGCCAACTGGATTATAGTGCAAATACTGCATGTCTCCAGTTCCCGTCAGCCTCATTCAAGCGGAAGTTCAATGATTTGGATTTCAGTCCTTAAGCTCCTCAATTTTTTGATTTCAGATCTGTTGGATGCCTTTGCATCCATGCGTTGGGATTGGTTGGGAAAGCATAGCTTCCTTTTTGATTAAATCTAGTGCTGTTCCTTGCCGAATCTCACCAATCTTGTTTTAGTGCGCAACGGTACATATTAGCTAAAAGTTTAGGTCCAAAAATATTGGGGCAAGCACCATTTAAACGTTTATAATTCATTTCTATCTTTCTCCGTTTCGACCTAATATATGTGCAATACATTTCACACACACACACACACCAAAATATGTGAGTTTTTTGTGTTTTTTTTTTCGCTCCAAAATATTTTGTGGCATTAGTCGAATTGTTATAGGATATCATAGAGCATAAGCCGTGGCCGCTTTTGTTCGAACTAAGTTTTTGCTATTTTTCTTTCGAAGATATCCTTGCTGGGGTACATGATGATATGTGATGTGTGCTAAAGGCGACTGAAAGAGGAGACCGAACAACAGCTGTTTAGTAGCAGATCCTTTGGCCGTAGTTCTAGCAACGCTGCCAATGCGAAAAACACATTTCGCTTCTGGCTGTAAAGAGAACAAATTGCATGGCTTAGCAATGGGAGGAACAGCATAAGCATGGTATGCATAGCATGGAACCATCGTTAGGGGCAACGAGTAAATGTTTATGGAATTTGTGGTCCTAAATTTTGGCAAAAAAAAAAAAACACAACCAATGAAAGCATAAAAGGGATAATAATGAAGTCAAGCATACTATTTGGCTTAAGAGATTCGAACAAGCATGTGACACTGGTTTTAATATGATTTTTATACCCTCCACCATAAGATGGGGGGTATACTAATTTCGTCATTCTGTTTGTAACTACTCGAAATGTTCGCCTGAGACCCCATAAAGTATATATATTCTTGATCGTCGCGACATTTTATGTCGATCTAGCCATGTCCGTCCGTCTGTCCGTCCGTCCGTCCGTCCGATATTGGGTCTTGACTTCTTCAGCCTCTAGAGGGCGCAATTCTTTTCCGATTGGGATGAAATATTGCACGACGTGTTTTGTTATGATATCCAACAACTGTGCCAAGTATGGTTCAAATCGGTCCATAACCTGATATAGCTGCCATATAAACCGATCTTGGGTCTTGACTTCTTCAGCCTCTAGAGGGCGCAATTCTTTTCCGATTGGGATGAAATATTGCACGACATGTTTTGTTATGATATCCAACAACTATGCCAAGTATGGTTTAAATCGGTTCATAACCTGATATAGCTGCCATATAAACCGATCTTGGGTCTTGACTTCTTGAGCCTCTAGCGTGCGCAATTCTTATCCGATTGGAATGAAATTTTGCAAGACGTGTTTTGTTATGATATTCAACAACTGTGCCAAGTATGGTTCAAATCGGTCCATAACCTGATATAGCTGCCATATAAACCGATCTGGGGTCTTGACTTCTTGAGTCTCTAGAGTGCCCAATTCTTATCCGATTGGAATGAAATTTTGCACGACATGTTTTGTCGGGATAACCAACAACTATGCCAAGTATGGTTCAAATCGGTTCATAATCTGATATAGCTGTCATATAAACCGATCTGGGATCTTGACTTCTTGAGCCTCTAGAGGTCGCAATTATTATCCGATTTGCCTGAAATTTTGTACGACGGATTCTCTTATGACTATCAACATACGTGTTTATTATGGTCTGAATCGGTCTATAGCCCGATAAATCGATCTCTCTATTTTACTTATTGAGCCCCCAAAGGGCGCAATTCTTATTCGAATTGTCTGACATTTTACACAGGCCTCCAATATATAATTTAATTGTGGTCCAAACCGGACTATATCTTGATATCGCTCTAATAGCAGAGGAAATCTTTTCTTATATCCTTTTTTTGCCTGAGAAGCGATGCCCGGAAAAGAACTCGACAAATGCTATCCATGGTGGAGGGTATATAAGATTCGGCCCGGCCGAACTTAGCACGCTTTTACTTGTCATTTTTAAAACCCTCCACCATAAGATGGGGGGTATACTAATTTCGTCATTCTGTTTGTAACTTCTCGAAATATTCGTCTGAGACCCCATAAAGTACATATATTCTTGATCGTCGTGACATTTTAAGTCGATCTAGCCATGTCCGTCCGTCTGTCCGTCCGTCCGTCCGTCCGTCCGTCCATCCGTCCGTCCGTCTGTCTGTCGAAAGCACGCTAACTTCCGAAGGAGTAAAGCTAGCCGCTGGAAATTTTGCACAAATACTTCTTATTAGTGTAGGTCGGTTGGTATTGTAAAAGGGCCATATCGGTCCATGTTTTGATATAGCTGCCATATAAACCGATCTTGGGTCTTGACTTCTTGAGTCTCTAGAGTGCGCAATTCTTATCCGATTGGAATGAAATTTTGAACGACGTGTTTTGTTACGATATCCAACAACTGCGCCAAGTATGGTTCAAATCGGTCCATAACCTGATATAGCTGCCATATAAACCAATCTTGGGTCTTGACTTCTTGAGCCTCTAGCGTGCGCAATTCTTATCCGATCAGAATGAAATTATGCACGATGTGTTTTGTTATTATATCCAACAACTGTGCCAAGTATGGTTCAAGTCGGTTCATAACCTGATATAACTGCCATATAAACCGATCTTGGGTCTTGACTTCTTGAGCCTCTAGAGTGCGCAATTCTTATCCGATTGAAATGAAATTTTGCACGACGTGTTTTGTTATGATATCCAACAACTGTGCCAAGTATGGTTCAAATCGGTTCATAACCTGATATAGCTGCCATATAAACAGATCTTGGGTCTTGACTTCTTGAGCCTCTAGAGGGCACAATTCTTATCCGATTTGAATGAATTTTTGCACGAAGTATTTCGTTATAATATCCAACAACTGTGCCAAGTATGGCTGAAATCGGTCCATAACCTGATATAGCTGTCATATAAACAGATCTGGGGATTTGACTTCGTGAGCTTTTAGAGGGCGCAATTCCTATCCGATTTGGCTGAAATTTTGCATGACGTATTTAATTTTTACTTTCAACAACTGTGTCAAATAAGGTTCAAATCGGTTCATAACCTGATATAGCTGCCATATAAACCGATCTGGGATCTTGACTTCTTGACCCCTAGAGGTCGCAATTATTATCCGATATGCCTAAAATTTTGTACGACGGGTCCTCTCATGACCATCAACAAACGTGTTTATTATGGTCTGAATCGGTCTATAACCCGATACAGATCCCATATAAATCGTTCTCTCTATATTACTTCGTGAGCCCCAATGGGCCCAATTCTTATACGAATTGGCTGAAATTTTACACAGGTCTCCAACATATAATTTAATTGTGGTCCGAACCGGACCATATCTTGATATCGTTTAAATAGCAGAGCAATTCTTTTCTTATATCCTTTTTTGCCTAAGAAGAGATGCCGGGAAAAGAACTCGACAAATGCGATCCATGGTGGAGGGTATATAAGATTCGGCCCGGCCGAACTTAGCACGCTTTTACTTGTTTAATTTCAATTCTTCCTACGTGTGTGGTGTTCTTACATATTTGTGCGTTTTCCTCACTCTTTCTTTCCATTTTCATTGAATGTCCACTCAAAGAGCTTTGGGAAATTGTAATCGTCTTTTGGGTCCTGCCGCTTCCATTTTCCCAATTTTAATTATCTTTAGCGTTGCATTTTTGCTTCGCCTTTATTTTAATTTCTTTTACCTGCAGCCACTTGGGTTTAATTGACATATTTTCCCTTTCTTTAAATACCGTTTTTAATTTCTGTCTCACAGCTGCCGTTTTATATCCTTCATTTTGCATTTCTTGCAATTCGTTAAGCTTTTGGGAAAAGAAGATGTTTTTCGATTAATTTTTGTCCTCAGAAGAAATAAGAAGGAAAGCCTCAATTTGTTTGACAAAAATTAAATGCAATTGTTAACTGTAGTCGAAATTAAGAGGAAATCAGAGGAAATGAGTAATGCAATTTGGAGGAGGACTGTTGGATTATTTAATAGAGACATTACTTTAATATTTATTTTTAGTCAGTCGCGACTTTTGCGTTTTTCCTGAAATTTGCATTTACTTCACACTAGTTAAGACGGGTCTGTTCCGCTGCACATTCTTTTACAATATATGGAACAGAATTTTCCTTTGAATGTTTGTATCCGGCAATTCAAGAGCTTTTGGTGAAATACCATGCTGCGAAAGTGATAAATGTATGTTGCTTGACTAACTGTATCAACTTCTCAATGTCTTTATATAAAAAAAACTGATTTTGGTTAGTCTATGAGATCGCTCGGAGGGTTTTGGGTCATTTTAGTTTGGATGCTAGATATACTCCATTCTTTTAATCCTTTATTTGAGCCCGATATTCTCATGGGAATTTTGGTAGTTGGACGTCCCCGCAAACAGTTCGACTGGAACGTGGTCCTTGACACATGATCTGAATGTTGGTTTCATATTCGTGGTCTACACCTAAATATTTTTCGTTTGAGCTCCGTATTGCCATAGTCGCCAAATATGTCCGGTTTTGTGAGTGTTTAGGGGTGGGGCGGACAACTAGAGACTTGGCCCTGAAAAAAATCAGATAGTTGCTCTACTCGTAAACACCTTATATTTGAGACCCATATTGCCATTGTCAGCAAATACGTCCTATTTGGGGTGGTCCCTAGACATCATCAGATTCGTGCAATACTCCGAAAGAACTGTCATTTGAGCCCATATTGCCATGGTTGGTAAATATGTCCGTTATGGGGGGTGTTTTGGAGATGGAGCGGCCCCCAATTACTTGATCTTGACCTTTGGGAATGAGGCGGTTCGTCTTGAATCGTACCACCCATCTCCGAGATCTGTTGTTTTTGAAAATTGGGGTAAGGGAGAGAGTCCACCCCCTTCAGATATCAACAATTTTAGTATCCAAGATTACTCTGAGGATCATTCTACACCGTCTGTGAAAATTTCAAGAAAACCGGTTCAGCCGTTTTTGTGTCTATACGGAACACAAACAAATAAACAGACATAGATTGATTTTTATATGTTGGACTAGCTTCGCTACACCCATAAATGTTTGCGACCCCCTTTTGACATGGTCCAAATTTGAAAATTATTTATATATTTAACATATTTAACTCTCAAATAACTTTAATTAGAATAATATATTGTCCCGTTTGGTATACATGTCCATTTGGGGCATAACTTTAAAATGGGGCGACTCCTCGGGAATTGACCCACATTTATGTAATTTTCATATTCTACTCTCAAATACCTTTCGTTTGTGTCCTATCCTGTCCCGTTTGGTGTACATGTCTATTTGGTGAATAATTTTGGGATGGAGCGACCCGCCTGGGAATAGATTGCAAAACTTTTCTATCAGTTTCGTGTTCTACTCTCATGTATCATTCATATGAATCTCAGTTTGTCGCGATCAGCCTGCATGTCCGTTTGGTGGTGATTTTTGGGGTGGGGCGGCCTCCCTAGGGTTTTACACCAAATTTTTATAAAAGTTAATTGGTTTTTCCAATTACCTTTCATTCGATAAACATAATGCCCCAATCGGTAAACATGTAATTTTTGGGCGGTATTGGGGGTTGGAGTGGACCACGATACGTAAGGTCCAATTGTTATATTAAGTTCGTACTTTATTTCTAAATACCCTTCATTTGATACCCATATAGTCCCAATCGGTAAACATATGATTTTGGGCGGGGTATGGGGTAGGGCGTCCTCTACGGTTATTTGAGCCCAAAGTTTTATATAAATTTTGTTTTTAGAGTTACCATTAGGTGGTATACGGAATTTCACTGAAATCGATGCACCCTTTTCTAAGATCTGACAACTTTGAAAATTGGGGTAAGGGGGAGGGTAACTTTTTAAAGGAATTTTATTTCGTCCAATATTTGTTTCACTAGATTTCATTAAGGATGATCTAAAGCAGTGATCGACACACTAACACAGTTGTGTTTCGTCAAACACAAACCACATGAAATAGCTTTGAAATAGGGGCAGCCGAACGAAGCCACACGAAGTTGTTTAGACGTGAGCTTCTATTAGATTTTTGTGCGGATGTGTATGTTGCCCATCTATGGTCAAAGAGTTCAACGATCCGTCTGTTTACTTCCCTTGTTAGGCCAATGCTCGAGTACGTTTCAATCGTATGGTGTCGTAGTTATCAGTGCTATATAGACAGAGCTGAATCCGCCCAGAAACAATTTATTATTTTCTCATTAAGAGTATTAGGTTGGAAGGACCCTTTGGATTTTCTGTCATATGGGGAGCGTTTGCCTTGTCATCACTTGAAAATAAACGTTGTATGCGAGAACAATTTCATACGGGGAGAACAATTCTCTGTTACTAAAATTTGCAAGCAAAATAAAAAAAACAAAAACTAGTTAAAAGCGTTAAGTTCGGCCGGGCCGAACTTTGGATACCCACCACCTCGGGTATATATGTAAACCTCCTTTCATCAAAATTTGGTGAAAATTTCATACCTTATACTCATATACCTCATACCGATCTGAACTATATACGACACGGATGTCGAAAAGCCGAACATAAGTCACTGTGTCAAATTTCAGTGAAATCGGATAATAAATGCGCCTTTTATGGGGCCAAGACTTTAAATCTAGATATCGGTCTACATGGCAGCTATCTGGACCGATTTGGGCCAAGTGGCATAAACATGTCGAAGAGTCTAACACTAAGCACTGTCCCAAATTTCGGCGAAATCGGACAATAAATGCCTCTTTTATGGGCCCTAAACCTTAAATCCAGAGATCGGTCTATATGGCAGCTATATTCAAATCTGGACCGATCTGAGCAAAATTGAAGAAGGACATCGAAGAGCATAACCAAACTCACTGTCTCAAATTTCAGCGACATCGGACAATAAATGCGTCTTTTATGGCCCCAAAACCTTAAACCTAGATATCGGTCTATATGGCAGCTATATCCAAATCTGGATCGATCTGTGCAATATTGCAGAAGTATGTCAAGGGGCTTAACTTAACTCACTGTTCCAAATTTTGGGGACATCGGGCAATAAATGAGCATTTTATGGGTCCAAAACCATAAATCAAGAAATCGGTCTATATGGCAGCTATATCCAAATTTGAACCGATCTGGACCAAATTGAAGAAACATATCAAAGAGTCTAACACATTTCACTGTCCCAAATTTCAGCAAAATCGGATAATGAATGTGGCTATTATGGGCCTTACACCATAAATCGGAGGATCGATCTATATGGCAGCTATATCCAAATCTTGACCGATCTGAGCCAAATTAACGAAGGATGTCGATGGGCCTTACACAATTCACTGCCCCGAATTTCATCATCGGATAATAAATGTGGCTTTTGTGGGCCTAAAACCCTGAACCGGAGAATCGGTCTATATGGCAGCTATATCCAAATCTGAACCGATCTGAACCAAATTAAAGAAATATGTCAAAGGGCCTAAGACAACTCATTGTCCCAATTTTCAGCGAAATCGCACCATAATTGTGGCTTTTATGGGCCTAAGACCCTAAATCGGAGGATCGGTCTATATGGCAGCTATATCCAAATCTGAACCGATCTGAACCAAATTAAAGAAACATGTCAAAGGGCCTAAGACAACTCACTGTCCCAAATTTCAGCGAAATCGCACCATAATTGTGGCTTTTATGGGCCTTAGACCCTAAATCGGAGGATCGGTCTATATGGCAGCTATATCCAAATCTGGACCGATCTGAGCCAAATTGACAAAGAATGTCAAAGGGCCCAACACAACTCACTGTCCCAAATTTCAACAAAATCGGATAATAAATGTGGCTTTTATGGGCCTAAGACCCTAAATCGGCGGATCGGTCTATATGGGGGCTATATCAAGATATAGTCCGATATAGCCCATCTTCGAATTTAACCTGCTTATGGACAAAAAAAAAAGAATCTGTGCAAAATTTCAGCTCAATATCTCTATTTTTAAAGACTGTAGCGTGATTTCAACAGACAGACGGACAGACGGACGGACATGGCTAGATCGTCTTAGATTTTTACGCTGATCAAGAATATATATACTTTATAGGGTCGGAAATGGATATTTCGATGTGTTGCAAACGGAATGACAAAATGAATATACCCCCATCCTTCGGTGGTGGGTATAACAAGTAAAAGCGTGATAAGTTCGGCCGGGCCAAATCTTTGGAATCCACCACCATAAATTTTGCTAAAAAGTTGTACAAACTAAATTAAGTTGAAGGGCTCAATTTTATTATTTATTATTAGAACAAGGCTAATCGGGTTATTGACCGATTTGAACCTTACTAAACACAGTTGTTGGAAGTCATAACAGAACACTATGCGCAAACTGTAGCTAAAGTGGACAAAAACTGTGAGTTGTAAAGGCTCAAAAAGATCGGTTTATGTGGGGGCTATATCAGGTTATACACCGATTTGAACCATACATGACACATTTATTGGAAGTGATAAAAGAACACCACATGCAAAATTTAACCCAAATCAACAAAAATTGCGGATGGAAAATTTCAGCCAAAATTGCGGCTTGAAAGGGCTCAAGAAGTCAAATCAAGAGTTCGGTTTATATGGAAGCTATATCTAAATCTAAACCGAAGTGGCCCATTTGCAATCCTCAACGACCTACATCGATATTAAGTATCTGTGCAAATTTTTAACCGGCTAACTTTACGCGTTCGAGCTCTATCGTAATTTCGACAGTCAGACCGACGGATGGGCGGACATCGTTAGATCAACTCAACGTCGAGTTGATCAACTCAACGATCAACTCAACGTCGAGACGATCAAGAATATATAAACTTTATCCGGTCTTAGACGAATATTTCGAGGTGTTACAAACGGAAAGACTAGATTAGTATACCTCCATCCAATGGTGGTGTGTACAAAAAGGGAGAAATTCCAATTTTCTGAAAACGAAATTCAAATTGAAAAAAATTTTTTTGTATCCTCCACCATAGGATGGAGGTACACTAATTTCGTTATTCTATTTGTAATTCCTCGAAATATTCATCTAAGACTTCATAAAGCATATAAATTCTTGATCGTCATGACATTTCAAGTCGATCTAGCCATGTCCGTCCGTCTGTCGAAACAACGTTAACTTTTGAAGGAGTAAAGCTAGCCGCTTGAAATTTCGCACAAATATTTTTATAAGTGTAGTTTGATTTGGAATTTTAAATGGGCCATGTCGGTTCATATTTTGATATAGCTGTCACATAAACCGATCTTGGATCTTGACTTCATGAGCTATCACTATAAAGCCCAATTCTTATCCGATTTAGCAGAAGTTTTGCACGAGGTGTTGGAGGGCGCAATTCTCATTTGATTTAGCTGAAATTTTGTACAATGGCTTCTCCCATGACCTCCAACAAAAGTGTTCAATATGGTCTGAATCGATCAATAGCTTGATACAACTCCCATATAAACCGATCTCTCGATTTTGCTTCTTGAGCCCCTACAAGGCGCAATTTTTATTGTAACGGACTGAAATATTACGCAATGACTTCTACAATGTTCAGCATTCATTTCATTTATGGTCTGAATCGGACTATAACTTGATATATCTCCAATAGTAGAACAATTATTATCCATTATTCTTTGTTTGCCTAAAAAGAGATACCGCACCATGGATTCCGCAAAACATTTACATTTATTAATTCAGTTCGTATTTGAGTAATTATTTTGCAACAATCAAATCGAGAGTTGATAGCGACTTT
Source organism: Stomoxys calcitrans (assembly GCF_963082655.1). Taxonomy (NCBI): domain Eukaryota; kingdom Metazoa; phylum Arthropoda; class Insecta; order Diptera; family Muscidae; genus Stomoxys; species Stomoxys calcitrans. Next base: position 69,316,360 of record NC_081555.1, read on the forward strand.
TACGGTTTTAAGAATTCATATCTGGGTATCGATATTTAAGGAAGCCTATATCAGCATTTAAACCGATTCAGATCATATTTGGCACAGATGCTGGAAATCGTTGTGCCAAATTTTAGCCAAATTGGGTGAAAATTAAGGCTTCTAGGAATTCAACAAGTCGAATGCTCGGATCGGGTTATTTGGGGGTTCTATCAGCATATAGTCCGATTCGGATCAAATTTGGAACTGATGTTGGAAGTCGGAACAGACGTCTTTGTGCCAAATATCAGCCAAATCGGATGAAAATTGTGGCCTTCAAGAGCTCGAGAAATCAAAATTGGGGATCGGTTTATATTTGGGCTATATTCAAAACTGAACCGTAATGGCCCATTTGCCATTCCCAATGACCAACATCGAAAAGATGTATCGGTGCGTGCAAAATTTCAAGCTCGGATCGGGTTATTTGGGGGTTATATCAGCATATAGTCTGATTCGGATCAAATTTGGAACTGATGTTGGAAGTCGGAACAGACGTCTTTGTGCCAAATATCAGCCAAATCGGATGAAAATTGTGGCCTTCAAGAGCTCGAGAAATCAAAATTGGGGATCGGTTTATATTTGGGCTATATTCAAAACTGAACCGTAATGGCCCTTTTGCCATTCCCAATGACCAACATCGAAAAGATGTATCGGTGCGTGCAAAATTTCAAGCGGATATCTTTAGTCTTTCGAACACTTTCGTGATTTCGACAGATGCACAAAGCTAAATCGAATCAGGAAATGATTCTAAGCCGATCAATGCATCTAGCTCATCTCCTTCTTAGCGCAATGGCAGTGAAGGGTATAAGAAGCAAACTAAAGAGACAAATGTATTACATCTCACCCATTTGGCCATATTCTGAGAAGTTGTCATGGAATGACTAGTTGCATTTTCATTTTAGTCCTTTTATAATGCAAGATGCTAGAAGTTGAGTGTGTATGAGTATGAGCTCTCTTATAAGATCAACTTTCATTATTATAAGTAGGTCTTTTTGGGAATAAGTTGCACTTTTCAGTTATTAGAGAGCACAACAAGCCGATTAATGGCTTATGAGTATGTCCATAGTGGCATGGGTCAGATTAATATCCCCACCCTTTTTTTACCCACCACCGAAGGATGGGGGTATATTCATTTTGTCATTCCGTTTGCAACACATCGAAATATCCATTTCCGACCCTATAAAGTATATATATTCTTGATCAGCGTAAAAATCTAAGACGATCTAGCCATGTGCGTCCGTCTGTCCGTCTGTCTGTTGAAATCACGCTACAGTCTTTAAAAATAGAGATATTGAGCTGAAATTTTGCACAGATTCTTTTTTTGTCCATAAGCAGGTTCAGTTCTTGATATAGCCCCCATATAGACCGATCCGCCGATTTAGGGTCTAAGGCCCATAAAAGCCACATTTATGGTCCGATTTCGCTGAAATTTGGGACAGTGAATTGTGTAAGGCCCATCGAAATCCTTCGTTAATTTGGCTCAGATCGCTCAAGATTTGGATATAGCTGCCATATAGATCGATCCTCCGATTTATGGTGTAAGGCCCATAATAGCCACATTTATTATCCGATTTTGCTGAAATTTGGGACAGTGAGATGTGTTCGGCCCTTTGACATATTTCTTCAATTTGGTCCAGATCGGTTCAAATTTGGATATAGCTGCCATATAGACCGATTTCTTGATTTATGGTTTTGGGCCCATAAAATGCTCATTTATTGCCCGATGTCCCCGAAATTTGGAACAGTGAGTTTAGTTAAGCCCCTTGACATACTTCTGCAATATCGCACAGATCGGTCCAGATTTGGATATTGCTGCCATATAGACCGATATCTAGGTTTTAGGTTTTGGGGCCATAAAAGACGCATTTATTGTCCGATGTCGCTGATATTTGAGACAGTGAGTTTGGTTAGGCTCTTCGACGTCCTTCTTCAATTTTGCCCAGATCGGTCCAGATTTGAATATAGCTGCCATATAGACCGATCTCTGGATTTAAGGTTTAGGGCCCATAAAAGAGGCATTTATTGTCCGATTTCGCCGAAATTTGGGACTGTGCTTAGTGTTAGGCTCTTCGACATGGTTATGCAACTTGGCCCAAATCGGTCCAGATTTGGATATAGCTGTCATGTAGATCGATATCTCGATTTAAAGTCTTGGCCCCATTAAAGACGCATTTATAATCCGATTTCACTGAAATTTGACAAAGTGACTTATGTTCGGCATTCCGACATCCGTGTCGTATAAAGTTCAGATCGGTATGAGGTATATGAGTATAAGGTATGAAATTTTCACCGAATATTGATGAAAGGTGGTTTACATATATACCCGAGCTGGTGGGTATCCAACGCCTTTTTACTTGTTAAACATTAAATTAAACATGGCATTAAAGCTAGTTCCAGCAATAGTAAATTTGGAAGAAATAATATAACATAACATAACACTCGATACCGCTTTTGTGGTCTGTATGACAGAGGGCAAAGTTTGAATAGGAATATCGAATCATTCACTGAGTCAAAAATGTTCTATATATGGAGCTTCTCCAAAGATCATGAATAAGCCACAAAAATTTTCCAAACGCCCATAGGCCCAAATTTTATACCGGTAGGAATTTCACCTTTACATGCATTAATTAGATATATGGAGTGTATATAAGGAATGGTGTACAGGTAAAGTAATAAAACTTAGAATGAACTTTAATCAAATATACTTTTTTTACACTTTTTTTCTAAAGCAAGCTAAAAGTAACAGCTGATAACTGACAGAAGAAAGAATGCAATTACCGAGTCACGGGCTGTGAAAAAATTTGTCAACGCCGACTATATGAAAAATCCGCAATTACTTTTTGAGCAACCCAATAGAATACCGAAAACACATGCAGGTAGTACTACTAACAGGAACGCCGCACGATGGTTTTTCAACAACAAATCTAAAACTACTGAAATAACAGATGTGAACAGAAAACTAATACACCGTTTTCGAATCATTTTAGAGTGTTTATTGTTTGGGACAAGGACATTATTCCATTGTTATCATGTATTGTCACCGTTTATTGTATTTTTACCACTTATCAGTTGTACTTTATAGTTTTTAATAAAAGTTAAATTTGTGAAAAGTTTATTATACCCACCACCGAAGGATGGGGGTATATTCATTTTGTCATTCCGTTTGCAACACATCGAAATATCCATTTCCGACCCTATAAAGTATATATACAGGGTGGCTGATGAAAGCCGCTACCAAAAAAAAATTTAATAACTTTTTTTCTATTTAATAATAATAATTTAATAATTAATTTAATTAATTAATTAATTAATTTAATTAATAATAATTTAATAATTAATTTAATAATTTAATTTAACATGAATAAAAGAAAAATGTATTCCATACACCGAAAAAAAAATGTAGCAATATTCATCATTGTAGCAATATTCATCAGCCACCCTGTATTCTTGATCAGCGTAAAAATCTAAGACGATCTAGCCATGTCCGTCCGTCTGTCCGACTGTCTGTTGAAATCACGCTACAGTCTTTAAAAATAGAGATATTGAGCTGAAATTTTGCACAAATTCTTTTTTAGGTTTTAGGTTTTGGGGCCACAAAAGACGCATTTATTGTCCGATGTCACTGAAATTTGAGACAGTGATCTTGGTTAGGCTCTTCGACGTCCTTCTTCAATTTTGTCCAGATCAGTCCAGATTTGAATATAGCTGCCATATAGACCGATCTCTGGATTTAAGGTTTAGGGCCCATAAAAGAGGCATTTATTGTCCGATTTCGCCGAAATTTGGGACAGTGCTTAGTGTTAGGCTCTTCGACATGTTTATGCAACTTGGCCCAAATCGGTCTAGATTTGGATATAGCTGCCATGTAGACCGATATCTCGATTTAAAGTATTGGTCCCATAAAAGGCGCATTTATAATCCAATTTCACTGAAATTTGACACAGTGACTTATGTTCGGCTTTTCGACATCCGTGTCGTATATAGTTCAGATCGGTATGAGGTATATGAGTATAAGGTATGAAATTTTCACCGAATTTTGATGAAAGGTGGTTTACATATATACCCGAGGTGGTGGGTATCCAAAGTTCGGCCCGGCCGAACTTAACGCCTTTTTACTTGTTTTTCATTACATTTTATCAGATATTGTACTTGTATGTATGTATATAAAGTTATGTAGGAGAAACCCAAATTAAATAAAACAAGTAAAAAGGCGTTAAGTCCGGCCGGGCCGAACTTTGGTAACCCACCACCTCGGGTATATATGTAAACCACCTTTCATCAAAATTCGGTGAAAATTTCATGCCTTATTCTCATATACCCCATACCGATCTGAACTACATACACGGATGTATACACGGATGTCGAAAAGCCGAACATAAGTCGCTGCGTCAAATTTCAATGAAACGGATTATAAATCCGCCTTTTATGGGGCCAAGACTTTAAATCGAGATATCGGTCTACATGGCAGCTATATCCAAATCTGGACCGATTTGGGCCAAGTTGCATAAACATGTCGAAAAGTCTAACACAAAGCACTGTCCCAAATTTCGGCGAAATCGGACAATAAATGCCTCTTTTATGGGCCCTAAACCTTAATTCGAGAGATCGGTCTATATGGCAGCTATATGCAAATCGTAACCGATCTGGGCAAAATTTAAGAAGGACGTCGAAGAGCCTAACCAAACTCACTGTCTCAAATTTCAGCGACATCGGACAATAAATGCGTCTTTTATGGCCCCAAAACCTAAAACCTAGATATCGGTCTATATGGTAGATATATCCAAATCTGGACCGATCTGTGCGATATTGCAAATGTATGTCAAGGGGCTTAACTTAACTCACTGTTCCAAATTTCGGGGACATCGGGCAATAAATGAGCATTTTATGGGCCCAAAACCATAAATCAAGAAATCGGTCTATATGGCAGCTATATCCAAATTTGAACCGATCTGGACCAAATTGAAGAAATATGTCAAAGGGCCGAACACAACTCACTGTCCCAAATTTCAGCAAAATCGGATAATGAATGTGGCTTTTATGGGCCTTACACCATAAATCGGAGGATGGATCTATATGGCAGCTTTATCCAAATCTGAACCGATCTGAGCCAAAATGACGAAGGATGTCGATGGGCCTTACACAATTCACTGTCCCAAATTTCATCAAAATCGGTTAATAAATGTGGCTTTTGTGGGCCTAAGACCCTTAACCGGACGATCGATCTATATGGCAGCTATATCCAAATCTGAACCGAACTGAGCCAATTTAACGAATGAAGTTGAAGGGCCTGAGACAACTCACTGTCCCAAATTTCAGCGAAATCGGATAATAAATGTGGCTTTTATGGGACTTAGACCCTAAATCGGAGGATCGGTCTATATGGCAGCTATATCCAAATCTGGACCGATCTGAGCCAAATTGACGAAGGATGTCGAAGGGCCTAACACAACTCACTGTCCCAAATTTCAACAAAATCGGATAATAAATGTGGCTTTTGTGGGCCTAAGACCCTAAATCGGCGGATCGGTCTATATGGGGGCTATATCAAGATATAGTCCGATATAGCCCATCTTCGAACTTAACCTGCTTATATACAGAAAAAGAATCTGTGTACAATTTCAGCTCAATATCTTTATTTTTAAAGACTGTAGCGTGATTTCAACAGACAGACGGACGGACATGCCTATATCGTCTTAAATTTTTACGCTGATCAAGAATATATATACTTTATAGGGTCGGAAATGGATATTTCGATGTGTTGTAAACGGAATTGCAAACGGAATGACAAAATGCATTAAGTTCGGACGGGCCGAACTTTGGATACTCACCACCTCGGGTATATATGTAAACCCCCTTTCGTCACAATCCGATGAATATTTGATAGCTTGTGCACCCAAATTCGGCACGGACATTGAGTGGTCTTTATGAATATAAGTCACTGTTGAATTTTGTATTTGAAATTTCAACAAAATCGGGAAATAAATAAAGCTTTTATGAGCTTCAGACCCTTAACTATTTATATGACAGCTACTAAATACAGTCCTATTTTTACCATATTTGGGTCGGATGGCGGGTGGTCTAAAACTACTTACTGTTTCAAATTTCAGTGAAATTATATACAAAATAATGTATCGGTCTATATGGCAGCTATATCTAAATATAGTCCGATCCAAACCATATTTGGGGCGAATGTCCGTCCGACTGTGTCTGTCTGTCGAAAGCACGCTAATTTTCGAAGTAGTAAAGCTAACCGCTTGAAATTTTGCACAAATATTTCTTGGGATTGTAAATGGGCCATATAGGTCCATGTTTTGATATAACTGCCATATAAACCGATCTTGGATCATGAATTCTGGAGCCACTACAGGGCGCAATTTTTATCCGATTTGGCTGAGGAATTTTTTTATGTGCTAAGTTTGGTTGAAATCGGTCCATAACCTGATATAGCTGCCATATCAACCGATCTTGACTTCTTGAGCCTTTGGAGGGCGCAATTCTTATCCGATTTGCCTGAAATTCTGAACGATGTGTTTCGTCATGACTTCCACCAACTGTACCAAGTATGGTTCCAATCGGTTCATAACCTGTTATAGCTGCCATATAAACCGATCTTGAATCTTGACTTCTTGAGCCACTAGAGAACGCAATTCTTATTCGATTTGGCTGAAATTTTTCATGAGGTGTTTTGTTATGATTTCCAACAAGTGTGCCAAGTATGGATAAAATCGATGCATAGCCTGATATAGCTGTCATATAAACCGATCTGGGGTCTTGACTTCTTGGGCCATTAGAGGTTGCAATTCCTATCCGATTTGGCTGACGACGTGTTTCGTCGTGACTTCCAACAACTGTACTAACTACGGTTCCTATCGGTTCATTATCTAATATAGCTGTCATATAAACTGATCTTAAATTTTGACTTCTATATGGTCTGCATCGGTCTATAACCTAATATAGCTCCCCTATAAAACGATCTTCCTATTTTACTTTTCAAACCCCTAAAGGGGGATCGCCTTATTAAAAATTTTACACAATGACTTCTAATGTGGTCTCAACATTCATTCCATTATGGTCCGAATCAGACCATAGCATGATATAGCTCCCATAGCATAGCATTCTTTTCTTGTATCCTTTCCTTTGTTTGCCTAAAAAGAGACACCGGGAAAAGAAGGGTATACAAGATTCGGCCGGCCGAACTTAGCACGCGTTTACTTGTTTTTTAATAGGAGCAACATTTTTGCCATTTTGGCTACACCTAATTCTTCATCCTCAAAGGGTTAAGGAGTGGGTGCAAGGAGTTTGAGCCTCATGGCATAAAGGTGAAAGACAGGCTATAGCAAGGCACGCCGCAAGCGGATATATTATCGCCGCTTCTTAGGATTGATTCCTAAGATAGTCTATATATACTCTACGAGAGTGTGGTAGGGCCGATTCGGACATAGGCATTATGTCAGTAGTATGGTGGACCGCGATGGCGAAAATGTGAAACATGTGAATGTTACAATAGCTTCAACAGACATGTCGTCTCTGACTAGAACGATTTTAGACATTAGGTCCATAGATATACGTGTAAAATATGAGACAGAACTTGCGGCTAGCAGATTTAGTTTAATGCAGAAATGGATTGAAGTTAGAGGCGAGACGTACCATCGTTGACCATAGGGATAGGTGATGAAACGACAGAGGACCGGATAGATACGACGAAGACAGACCCCAAGCACAAATACCATCTGGTAGCTATTGCATATAGCTCATACTAGGCAAGAAAACGGGTATGCTCGATCACGGGTACGGTGTTTCATGTGAAGACCGGTTACAGAGAACGTGCCCACAGTATGCCTTTTTTACACCAAGGATTTTTTCATCGAATTTCACTGAACTTTTACAACTGTCATACAAAAGCCTTCTACCGGTAATGTAATTTTCACTTTTATCATTGGGTTCTTTGTAATTCACTTACTTGTTATAACTCTCTTTGACCCAGGTGGGTGTGTGTGTTTGCGAGCGTTGAATGGCAACAAGCTAGTATCTGAATATGTGAGCATAATGATGAGTAATAAACAGATATTTTACTGGAGTTTGTAACATCATCTGCGGCACATGCCAGCGTGGGATTGTTGTGGATACACTCTGCATTCCATACGATTTTGTCCAAAAGCGGATGTAAAGATATTGAATAACGACCTTAGCCCTCTCTCATTCTCTCTGTGTGTGTCCCTCGTTCTAGCGGAGTCTCATAGTTTCGTAGAAAGGCAGATTTTATTTTGCCCACATAAAAAAAGTTTTAATAAGATTTTATAGGCGGCTCTATTGCTCGCAAAATAAATTCTATTTAATGATTTTAGTTTAAAGTAAGTCCTATTTGCCGTGGGCAAAGTTCACTTTGTGTTTTAAGTATTTAAAATGACTCAATTTTATTAAGCAGTAGTAGATATAGTAAAACTTGTGAATAAGTTAGGACATGAATTTAAGTGGCAGTAAAACTTGAGATAAAACAGTTCTTATCTTAACTAATTTGGACACAAAGCAGGAAATTAGAATAGCTTAAGCCAACGAGAAGAAGATTTAATTTTATTTGCGGTTCAAAGTCAACAACATGTAAAAATAATTTTACAAAATTTTAGCAAAAAAAAATTTGTATAACAAATTTCTTGAAAGGCATTTTATAATTCATTGAAACTGTATCTCTAGACAAAATTGTTTTTAATTTTTTTTTAACAAAATGTTTTGTTTGTATGTCAGGTATATTTTAATCTTCTTATATATAAAAATCAATTTGAGTTTGTTTGTTTGTGTGTTCCTTATAGACTCAAAAAAGGCTGAACTGATTTTCTTGAAATTTTCGCAGATGGTACATAATGATCCCGTGGTGAAAATAGGGTACGACTACCCCCTTACCCTAATTTTCAGAAACGCCAGATCTCGGAGATGGATATAGCACTATCCATCTCCGAGATCTGGATTTTCTCATATAGTAACCTTAAACAAAAATTTAGTATCCAAATTTCGGATGGGGTACCCAGGAAGGCCAACCCACCCCCAAAGCCTACCAAATGTATATAAAGAGCAATCACAACAATGTGGGACTCAAATGAAAGGTATTTAAGATTAGAAAACGTATCAGGTATGCAATTGTCGGACCATGTGTTTGGGGGACGACCACAACCCCAAAAACATTGTGAAATCGGACATATTTACCGACAATGACAATATGAAACTCAAATGAAAGGTATTTGCGAGTAGAATACGAATCTGTTTTTCAAATGTGGGGCCAAGTTTTTGGTGGTCCACCCCCTCCCCAAACAGAATTTATTTGCTGACTATGGCAAAATGGGGCTTACATAAAATGTATTTGAGTGTAGAATATGAGTCTGATATCCAAAAGTGGGACCAAGTGTTCGGGGGGCCGCCCCTCCCCAAAAACATCACCCAAAGAGGAAGAATTGATGACCATAGCAATATGGGGCTGAAAGGAAAGATCTTTGGGAGTAAAGCACGAATCTAATAACAATATTGTGTAATAGGTGTCTATGGGGCCACCCCAACCCAATAACACCACCCAAATAGGAAGTATATGCAGACCATTGAAATATGGGGCTCAAATAAGAGATATTTTAGAGTAGAACACGGATCTTAAAAGAAAGTAAATGCATTTTTAATAAAACTTAGAATGAACTTTAATCAAATATACTTTTTTTACACTTTTTTTCTAAAGCAAGCTAAAAACAAGTAAAAAGGCGTTAAGTTCGGCCGGGCCGAACTTTGGATACCCACCACCTCGGGTATATATGTAAACCACCTTTCATCAAAATTCGGTGAAAATTTCATACCTTATACTCATATGCCTCATACCGATCTGAACTATATACGACACGGATGTCGAAAAGCCGAACATAAGTCACTGTGTCAAATTTCAGTGAAATTGGATCATAAATGCGCCTTTTATGGGACCAATACTTTAAATCGAGATATCGGTCTACATGGCAGCTATATCCAAATCTGGACCGATTTGGGCCAAGTTGCATAAACATGTCGAAGAGCCTAACACTAAGCACTGTCCCAAATTTCGGCGAAATCGGACAATAAATGCCTCTTTTATGGGCCCTAAACCTTAAATCCAGAGATCGGTCTATATGGCAGCTATATTCAAATCTGGACTGATCTGGACAAAATTGAAGAAGGACGTCGAAGTGCCTAACCAAACTCACTGTCTCAAATTTCAGCGACATCGGACAATAAATGCGTCTTTTATGGCCCCAAAACCTAAAACCTAGATATCGGTCTATATGGCAGCTATATCCAAATCTGGATCGATCTGTGCGATATTGCAGAAGTATGTCAAGGGGCTTAACTAAACTCACTGTTCCAAATTTCGGGGACATCGGGCAATAAATGAGCATTTTATGGGCCCAAAACCATAAATCAAGAAATCGGTCTATATGGCAGCTATATCGAAATTTGAACCGATCTGGACCAAATTGAAGAAATATGTCAAAGGGCCTAACACATCTCACTGTCCCAAATTTCAGCAAAATCGGATAATGAATGTGGCTATTATGGGTCTTACGCCATAAATCGGAGGATCGATCTATATGGCAGCTATATCCAAATCTGCACCGATCTGAGCCAAATTAACGAAGGATGTCGATGGGCCTTACACAATTCACTGCCCCGAATTTCATCAAAATCGGATAATAAATGTGGCTTTTGTGGGCCTAAGACCCTAAACCGGAGAATCGGTCTATATGGCAGCTATATCCAAATCTGAACCGATCTGGATCAAACTAAAGAAAAATGTCAAAGGGCCTAAGACAACTCACTGTCCCAAATTTCAGCGAAATCGGACCATAAATGTGGCTTTTATGGGCCTTAGACCCTAAATCGGAGGATCGGTCTATATGGCAGCTATATCCAAATTTGGACCGATCTGAGCCAAATTGACAAAGAATGTCGAAGGACCTAACACAACTCACTGTCCTTAATTTCAACAAAATCGGACCATAAATGTGGCTTTTATGGGCCTAAGACCCTAAATCGGCGGATCGGTCTATATGGGGGCTATATCAAGATATAGTCCGATATAGCCCATCTTCGAACTTAACCTGATTATGGACAAAAAAAGAATCTGTGCAAAATTTCAGCTCAATATCTCTATTTTTAAAGACTGTAGCGTGATTTCAACAGACAGACGGACAGACGGACGGACATGGCTAGATCGTCTTAGATTTTTACGCTGATCAAGAATATATATACTTTATAGGGTCGGAAATGGATATTTCGATGTGTTGCAAACGGAATGACAAAATGAATATACCCCCATCCTTCGGTGGTGGGTATAATAACAGCTGATAACTGACAGAAGAAAGAATGCAATTACAGAGTCACAAGCCGTTGAAAAAATTTTTCAACGCCGACTATATGAAAAATCCGCATTACTTTTTGGGCAATCCAATATATTTTCGAGGCCAAGTCACTGAGTGTCGCCCAAACCGGCTGTTTGCAGACTAAGGAAATATGGAGCTCAAATGAAAGTTATTTGGGAGTAGACATCAACATTCGGGACCAATCGTCTAGAAGACGTCCCACCACCATAACAACCCCCAAATGGGAAGTATTTGCTCACCAACATAATTTGGGTATTCAACACAGTAGAGCTCGATATTGATAGTTTTTAGAGCGCATACCTCAAATCGGATATATTTACTGATTTTTTTCATAATGGGTTTGAGACTAGAAAACGAATTTGGTATAAAATTTCGAGGCCAATGGCAATATGTGGTTCAAATAAATGATATATAGCTATATGAGAATAGAGCACGATGTTGATATACCCCTCCTCAAAACACACCTAAATGGGGCACATTTACCGACCATGACAATGTGGGCTCAAATGAAAAGTACCAATCGGGACCAATTTTCTGGGGGTCTACGCCTCTCCCAAAATACTTTACAAATCGCAATTATTTACTAACTATCGCAATATGGGGCTCAAATAAAAATATTTGGGAGTAGAATACGAACATCCAAATGTGGGACCATGTATTTGGGGCAAAAGCACCCTAAATGGTAAAAATTTAAAAAAAATGCCAATATGTGGCACAAATGAAAGGTATTTAAGATTAGTAAACCAATTTGATAACCTATTTTGGGGCCAATTGGTTGGGGGACTCCTCATCTCCTTAGACCATTGGTAATATGGGGTTTAAATTAATTTTATTTGAAAGAAGAGCACGATGCTGATATTATTTCAGGGCCAAGTGTCTGGGGGACCACATCACCCCTGAAAATAACCCTAAAGCTGACATCATGAGAATATCTGGCTGAAATAAACTCTATTGAGAATGGAGAACATCTGAACGTAAATGACTTTAAACCCTCCGAGCGATTTTGTAGACCAATAAAGATCGTATGTGATTCAGATAAAGGCACTTATATTGTTATACTGTTAGTCAAGCGATATGCATATCCTACTTTCGTAGCATGGTATTTCACTAAAAGCTCTTTAATTCAAAGGATAATTTTGTTACATATTAAGTAAAAGAAGTCGCAGCGGAGCGGCCCGGAATTAGGGAACAACAAATCCATGGAAATGCCACGATAATCGTTTCAGTTCATACGGGACGGACATTGTTTACGATGGTACCGATGAGATAGTCCTAAACCATTTATCGAAACGCCTTCACCAGTGGTGTGATCTATATTCTGCTTTGTCTGAGAAACTGCCAATTTTTATACCCACCACCGAAGGATGGGGGTATATTCATTTTGTCATTCCGTTTGCAACACATCGAAATATCCATTTCCGACCCTATTAAGTACATATATTCTTGATCAGCGTAAAAATCTAAGACGATCTAGCCTTTGTCAATTTGGATCAGATCGGTCCAGATTTGGATATAGCTGCCATATAGACCGATCCTCCGATTTAGGGTCTTAGGCCCATAAAAGCCACATTTATGGTCCGATTTCGCTGAAATTTGGGACAGTGAGTTGTCTTAGGCCCTTTGACACGTTTCTTTAATTTGGTCTAGATCGGTCCAGATTTGGATATAGCTGCCATATAGACCGATCCTCCGGTTTAGGGTCTTAGGCCCACAAAAGCCCCATTTATTATCCGATTTTGATGAAATTCGGGACAGTGAATTGTGTAAGGCCCATCGACATCCTTCGTTAATTAGGCTCAGATCTGTCCAGATTTGGATATAGCTGCCATATAGATCGATCCCCCGATTTATGGTGTAAGGCCCATAATAGCCACATTCATTATCCGATTTTGCTGAAATTTGGGACAGTGAGATGTATTAGGCCCTTTGACATATTTCTTCAATTTGGTCCAGATCGGTTCAAATTTCGATATAGCTGCCATATAGACCGATTTCTTGATTTATGGTTTTTGGCCCATAAAATGCTCATTTATTGCCCGATGTCCCCGAAATTTGGAACAGTGAGTTAAGTTAAGCCCCTTGACATACTTCTGCAATATCGCACAGATCGGTCCAGATTTGGATATAGCTGCCATATAGACCGTTATCTAGGTTTTAGGTTTTGGGGCCATAAAAAGCCACATTTATGGTCCGATTTCGCTGAAATTTGAGACAGTGATCTTGGTTAGGCTCTTCGACGTCCTTCTTCAATTTTGCCCAGATCGGTCCAGATTTGAATATAGCTGCCGTATAGACCGATCTCTGGATTTAAGTTTTAGGGCCCATAAAAGAGACATTTATTGACCGATTTCCCCGAAATTTGGGACAGTGCTTAGTGTTAGGCTCTTCGACATGTTTATGCAACTTGGCCCAAATCGGTCCAGATTTGGATATAGCTGCCATGTAGACCGATATCTCGATTTAGAGTCTTGGCCCCATAAAAGGCGCATTTATAATCCGATTTCACTGAAATTTGACACAGTGACTTATGCTCAGCTTTTCGACATCCGTGTCGTATATAGTTCAGATCGATATGAGGTATATGAGTATAAGGTATGAAATTTTCACCGAATTTTGATGAAAGATGGTTTACATATATACCCGAGGTGGTGGGTATTCAAAGTTCGGCCCGGCCGAACTTAACGCCTTTTTACTTGTTTTTCTTCAAAATTAATTTTAAAAAATGTTTCCCATTCTGCGTTACATTCGCTTGGTCATTAAGTTCGACTCGGAGACACGAATATATTAAGTTATTAATAAAATCGTATATATTTTCCTTCATGAATAAAATGAGCAATATCGTTCACCGCAAACATTGTACTGAATATTTTATACATCGGGAATGTCGTTCAAAAAGCTTACATGAGTTCCAGACCAAAAGCAACCAGATGGTTGTGCAGAAAATCTTAGTTGTTTGGCAATTCAATTTAACATTAAAAATTGCCCCACTCATTGTTGTAGGGCATTAAAAGGCTCCATCAATTCGAGTAGATAATCTCCCATCATGGATAAGGAAGCATGTGTATTTAAAACATTTAGCAAATATTTCACACGCTTTTTTTTTGGAAATAAAGCTTGACAAAAACGATTTAAGCGCCAAATTAAAACGGAAGTATTTCTTTTGCCGCGGAAATAATTTTTCACACATGCCATGCACATTTCTCTGTGTTTTTTGTAAGAATTTAATGTAAAACATAAAACTGCTTCGTGCTTTTCTGAGAAAATATTTTACGTGGTGTATTTAATGGGTTTCGACGTTAATGTTATAGGAGTGAGTTTTTACTAATGAGTTAAAACTTATCCGTTGCCATGGATAACGAAGGGGAAAACGAAAAAAAGTTGAATAAATTTTTTCTGCTTTGTATGCATTCAACGTTTTATTTTTCCAATGTAATGTTTTATATTTTCTCTTGGCATTGTGTCTTGCCGAAAATTTTGCACAATAGTACTTGCGATGTAGAAAACATGCAAGGACGGCCTAAAGTCGGGCAAGGCAGGTGCAGACTAAGTCGTCGAAATAAAAATTGCTTATAGAGGAAAGCGCTTGCCAAGGCGCTAAATGCTAAAATCGGATGATACATGTATATGGGAACTTAACCTAAATCTGAACCGATTTCAATGTAATTCAACCAAAGATCTCAAAAGGCGCTAACCAAATTTTTGCAGAACTTTTCAAAATCGGCCAAATCGGCATTGTGCAAAATGTGAGAAAATCTGTAAAGAAATGACGTAGACAAAGGCTCTGGAAAAGAAACTCGGGCAATACATATATATGGTTAGCAATATTAACGATTTCTTCCTTTTTCAGTGGGCATATCTCTAAGTCAAAAAATTGACAAATTAGAAGATAATCGGATAGACCTTGCGACCTATAGTATTTACATAAATCAATCATACCGAAACATGGACCGACAATACGAGTAAGAAGTGTTGTTGCAATATTTCAAGGGCCTAGCTTCGAAAGTTAGCGTGCTTTCGACAGACAGACGGCCGGAGCGACGGACGGACATGGCTAGATCGACTTAAAATGTCATGACGTTCAAAAATTTATGAACTTAATGGGGCTTACATGCATATTTCGAAGTGTTACAAATGGAATGACGAAATAAGTTTACCCAAATCCTATGATAGTTGTTTTTTGCTTTCTATAGGTCATTGGGGAAATTATCTCCTTTTCGATTTTGAGGGGTTATTTCTAGGGCTGTATCCTATAGCTTTGATTTATCAACAATCAATTTTGAATTAATATTGTCTCTTTAGGGTTGTCAATAAAATTTCTACAGATTTATCACTTGCTTTATATTCTTGCTTCGTTTTTCTGTTACCTTTATAATAAACACTGCTGCATGTCTGGCTTCCATTAGATGTCATTAATAATGCAGCATCGCTACAAAAAAGCTCTTTTTAAGTACTATAAAGAGTTCTAAACATTCACTCTCAAGATTTATTTAAATTTGAAATTTCAAGTTAATCCAAGCCTAAGAACCACACCTACCTACCATCATAAACCTGGGGGTAGGTGTTGGAGGCCCTTATTGACGGTGCAGAACATTGATGGCGTAACTACATCATTATGCAAATAATTGACAACGTTAAAACTCGTTGTCAAGACAAACAGAAGACAAAGTTTTCCCTACGCATTTTAACATAAATATTTTCGTACTTTTTTGTCTGTCTCCATTCTGCTGACAAAGACTTTTAAAGCCTTTACAAACAATTCAATTTCAGCTGTCTCCACAAAATCGCAGTTTCTTTTGTGTGGCTTCGACTTAACTTTGTCTCTTCATCCTGTCGAATTTCGAAGAGGAATCACGTTGGCAAAAAGGGGTGGCACATATTTATTTTGTGGGCATAGCTGACAAAAACAAAAGCCAACAAAAATGATATATCGCTGTGTGCTGTGAATTGCCAGGATAATTTTCACATTTACATCGCTTTGTTTGCCATAGTCGCCACAAATGGATCTTTATCATACAGTTTAATAACCCATTTTCCATTTCTAAAGAACACCGAAGCAACAGCTTTGTTCCTTGAATTTATTTATTGATGGCCACATATCACCAGCTCTTTGCCCATACCAAATGCATACTATGTTTTGACAAATTTGTTAAATTCCAAAGCTTTATGCGAGCGAGAGATTTTCTCAACAAGTGCGAAAATTTGAGGAAACTGTATCCTACAATGTGCTTCGATTGTCAGTTCAATTGAAATCTAGTTCACATATGTAGGTACCGCAATTCAATGAACTAGAACGAGTTGTAGCCCTGCTTGCTTTGATATCGAATTCATTTGCATTCGAATTACTTAGCGGGTGCATGTTGTGCTACAATTTGTTGTGTATACAAATGTGTACCAGAATGCTTAGAATTTCACTCAACCTTATGATCCTCATTCAACATTTATCTCTTCTCGGAAAATTGTCAACCATTCACGTATACTAACTACCATAACCACTACTAGCGCTGTGGACTTGGCTCAAAAATGCAAATGCAATGCATGAAATCAGCGGAGGCACGCGTATGAGTAAACCACCCACTGACCAATAGTTGTGGCTCTGCTGTTTCAAGCATGCGACACATATTGCAGATTTTAAACTGTGCTGGTTCATTCGGGTTCGGGAAATTGTTGCATGGTGAATGTCTTGCTGCTAAGTGCTTTAATTATGAAATTTGATATGAAAGTCAATTTAGCAATCATTTGAAAAATTGAACGGCACACAGAAATTTGTTTAAAATTCAGTTTAAGTATCGGTAGTGACATATGCTCCAGTAGCTGAGTTGGTAGCGAACAACGGATAACAAATATGGGGCTCGTGGTTGTGATACTCGCCAAGGACTCTGGTCTGTCGTTGCTGCGGTATCACAATGGACACAAATTATCTAAGTGAGTCTTATTTAAGACTAGCTGACCCAGGCCCACTCCGCTGCGCCTTCTTTTACTTTATATGGAAAAAAGTTTCCTTGGAATATTTATTTTGGACAACTAAAGATCTTTTAGTGAAATACCATGCTAACCTGACTAACAGTTTAACAATATAAGTGCCTTTGTCCGAATCCCACATGAACTTTATTGGTCTACGAATTTAAGTTTGGATGTAGGGTGTACTCCATTCTTAAAATACTTCATTTCCGCCCGGTATTCTCATGATGTCTGATTTTGTGGTGTTTTCGGGGTGAGGTGGTCCCCCAGATACTTGGCCCTGAAAAAATATCAGCATCGTGTTCTTCTCTCAAAAACCTTTAATTCAAACCCCATATTGCCATTGGCTTAAGAGGAGCTTACAGGATAAGGCGTCCCCTAAACACATGGCCCCAAAATAGGTTATCAAATTCGTTTTCTATTCTCAAATACCTTTCATTTGAACTACATATTGGCATGGTCGAAATTTTTTTTCCCTTTGGAGGTGTTTTGGGAAAGGGGTGATGCGCTAAACACATGGTCCTACATTTGGATATCAAATTCATATTCTACTCCCAAATACCTTTATTTGAGCCCCATATTGCGATGGTCACTAAAATATTGCTATTTGTGGAGTATTTTGGGAAAGGCGTAGACTCCCAGAAAATTGGTCCCGAAAGTGGTTATCAATTCATGCTCTACCCCCAATACCTTTCATTTAAGCTCCACATTGATATGGTCTGTAACTATGCCCGATTTAGGGGTGTTTTGGGGATTGGGATGGTCCCCCAAACACTAAGCCCAGAAAATATATCAGCAACGTACTCTATTCTCATATATCTATATATCATTTATTTGAACCCCATACTGCCATTGGCCTCAAAATTGGATATCAAATTCGTTTTCTAATCTCATTTAAACACCTTATTGCAAAAGTCAGCAAATATGTCCGGTTTCGGGTATTGGCTTTTAAAACTATAAATATTTAGTTCCACTCTGTTTAAGACCCAAATTATCTTGGTGAGCAAATACGTCCTATTTGGGGGTTGTTATGGTGGTGGGTCGTCCCCTAGACAGTCGGTTCCTAATGTTGATATCAGATACGTGGTCTACTAACACATAACTTTAATTTAAACCCCATATTTCCTTAGTTGGCAAACATGGTCGGCTTGGGGGTGTTTTGGGGGATGGGCGGCCACTTAGTGAGTTGTCCTTGAAAATATATATCGGATTCGTGTTCTACTTTAAAAACCCTCTTATTTGAGCCTCATATTGCATAAGTCAGAAAATACTTACTATTTGGGTGGTGTTTTGGGGGTGAGGTGACCCCATAGACACTTCTCCCGAATATTGATATCAAATTCGTGCTTTACTCCCAAAGACCTTTCATTTGAGCCCCAAGTGACTATGGTCGTAAATGTGTCGCCTTTGGGGAGAGGCGGCCCCCTAACACTTGGTCTCATATTTGGATATCAGTTTCTTATTCTACACTCAAAAACCTTTTCTTTAAGCCCCATATTCCCATGGTCATTAAATAAGTCCTGTTTGGGGAGTGTTTTGGGGAAGGGGTGGACCCCCAGAAACGTGGTCCCACATTTGGATATCAGATTCGTATTCTACTTGCAAATACATTCCATTTGAGTCCCATATTGCCATGGTCGGTATATATGTCCGATTTAGGGGTGTTTTGGGGGTTGGGGCGGTCCCCCTAGCACTTGGTTCGAAAATTGGATATCAGATACGTTTTCTTATCCTAAATACCTTTCATTTGAGTCCCATATTGTCGTGATTGGTCTAAATATATGTTTGGTAGGTTTTAGGGTGTGGCAGCCCCCCTAGGTACCCCATCCGAAATTTGGATACCAAAATTTTATTTTTAGGGTACTATATGAGAGCAAACAAAATTTCGCTTAAATCGCACCACCCGTCTCCGAGATCTGGCGTTTCTGAAAATTAGGGTAGGGGGGAGGGTTCGCCCCCCTTCAGATATCAAAAAATGTAGTACCCTATTTTCACCACCCTATTTTATGCACCATTTGTGAAAATTTCAAGAAAATCGGTTCAGCCGTTTCTGAGTCTATAAGGAACACACAAACATACAAACAAACAAACACAAATTGATTTTTATATATAAGATTATCACAATAACCTAGCCTACCGATCCACTGAGGTCAGACTTGTGTGGAAAGGGCGGCCAAAAACACATAAAAGCCGTATTTATTACTCGATTTCGATGAGATTTGAAACAATGACTTGTACTATGCATACCGATATCCGAAGCGAATTTGGTCCAAATCGCACTATATTTCGAAATAGCTGCCGTATAGACCAATCTGTCGATTATGAGTCTTAAAGCCATAATTGCCACAATTATTTCCCGATTTCCCTGACAGGTGAGTTGCCGGAGGCTCCCCAATATATGGATTGAAGACGGTTCACATCGGACCATATATTGATATAGTTCCCATTTAAACCGATCTCCCGATTTGGCATTTTGAGCTTCTGGAGGGAGAAATTTATATGCGATTGGCGTATAGTATTTTGTTATCACTATTGATATACATAGGAAATACGATCTTAAACGGCCTATAGACTAATGTAGCTCCCATGTAAACCAATCTGCGGATTTAAGTGGTCCAACCTTCAAAACAACCCAAAACAGATGTTATTTACCGACCATGGCACTACACGGCTCAAGTAGAAGATATTAGAGAGTGAAGGAAAGTGCAGCAGATCATGCACGGTTCAGCTAGTACCGCATAAGTAAAACAATGCCACATTACCAACACCACGGACACAATTGAAAATTCACAAAGAAGAATACTCTTTCTGTCATAACTTCGAAGGTTGCAAAAAGTTGCAGCTGAAATTTTACATGTAGCATCTTAAGACCGCCAATGACATTGGAGTAAAATATCAATGGGGAGTTCATGGGTGAACATTCCTAAAGCCTTACTTGAAAGCCAATTATACTGGAGAGATACCATAACAAAATAAACAAATAAAACACAAATTTCAAATAACCACACAACAACTTAACATATACAAAACTACATAAAACATCAGTAAGGAAGGACAAAAGTCGGGCGGTGCCGACTGTATAATACCCTACACCTACCCTTAAAGTACAATGTGGGAGCTTTATCCAATTCTGAACTAATTTTGATGGACCTCGACGAGCAAAACTACATAAAACATCAGTAAGGAAGGACAAAAGTCGGGCGGTGCCGACTGTATAATACCCTACACCTACCCTTAAAGTACAATGTGGGAGCTTTATCCAATTCTGAACTAATTTTGATGGACCTCGACGAGCAAATATGTTCAAACTGCAATAACTACGGTTGACAAATGATAACATTATTGCAAATTTCCCAAAATCTGACAAACATATATAAATGAGCTATATCTAATCCTGAACCGATTTCGAGAAAACATCTCGGATAATGTGGTAGTCGTCGAGAAAAGCGTTGTGCAAAATTTTGGCAAGATTGGTTGTTGTTGTTGTTGTTGTAGCAGTTTATTGTGTACTATCTTTCGTCTGCTTGATTCTGTTGAGTGTCAAGACCCAGGAACTCCGCGACTAAGATGGGGTGCGTCCACAGGGATCTGGGTCTGAGTCGAGTGGGTCTGGCCGGGCAGTTAAACAGGTGACGTGTATCGTGCGGTCCCTGGTTACAGTCGGGACATACATCTTGCACGTCGGCATCAATCCTAGCTCTGTGGGAATTGAGGCGGCTGCATCTGCCGGAACGTAATTGAGCCAGAATCACTCTGGTTTGCCGGGGGAGGTCGATTTCTTCGGGTGCAATGGGTGGCGGTCGTACTCCAAGGACTACATTCACCCGGTAGCCAGTTAACGCGTCTGCTACCGTGTCTGCATGAATGTTGTTCAGACCCGCTTGATATGCCGCTTGATCTAGAGGTTCTCTCTTGTAGCGCTGGACCTCACGCTCTAGATCATGTAGATCTACCTTAAGGCTTCTGGGCGGTGGGTATCTATCCACAAGATGATGATTTGGATGATTTCTGCGATAACAGCCCAAAAGGTATTGCTTAGACAGCATGTAGTTATGTCTTCGCACTGGTAGCATCTTTGTCTCCTGGTGGAGGTGGTCCACATGAGAACTAAGGAGGCAGCCCGTCGCAGTTCGGAGGGCGGCATTCTGACAGATCTGAATATTATTCCACTGCGTGTCACAAAGCTGACGTGACCACACTGGCGCTGCATAACTTACCACAGACCGGCCAATTGCTTTGTACGTGGTCAACAAGGTTTCTTTGTCTGCACCCCAAGTGCTGCCGGCGAGTGACTTGAGGACCTTGTTTCTACTTTTGACTTTATTGCAGATTGCTGTGGCATGTGGGGAGAAGGTGTAGGAGCTGTCAAATGTGACGCCAAGTATTTTGGGACACTTGATGGTCGGAATCAATTCTCCATCGACCATCACAGTCAGCTCAGAATTCACCTCACGCGTATTTGTAGTGAACAGTGTGGCTGAAGATTTGGTGGCGGATATCTTCAGATTTCTTGCAGCGAAATATGAGGCAAGCTCGTTGAGGTAGACGTTCAGCCTATCGCAGATGTCATCAATGGGTGGGGGGCCTGATGCCAAGATCGTACAGTCGTCCGCATATGATACGATCTCTATGCCGTCTGGAGGAGGTGGGATGGAGGAAAGGTAGAGGTTAAACAGAGCCGGAGATATCACCCCGCCTTGGGGAACTCCCTGTTTCACTCTACGGTGTTTTGACTTCTTATCCCTAAATTCCACAAATGACTGGCGGCCACACAGATAATTCGCGACCCAACGTTTAAGGCCTGGCTGGAGGGACGTGTTGGCGATGTCCTCAAATAATTTGGCATGGCTGACCGTGTCGAATGCCTTCGATAGGTCCAATGCCACGAGGACCGTCCTATCACATGGCCTGGGTTGATTGAAGCCACGGCAAATGTGTGTGGTGATGGCATGCAAAGCTGTTGTTGTGCTGTGCAGTCTCCGAAATCCGTGTTGATGCTCGGCGAATGGAAATTCTCCTACGAGGCTCGGGAGGAGTAATGCCTCAAGCGTCTTAGCCACTGGTGAGAGAAGGGAGATCGGTCTGTACGACTCCCCCAAACTCGGGTCTTTACCAGGCTTCAGTAGCGGGATCACTCTGCCCATTTTCCAGACATCGGGAACTATAAGAGTGTTCAATGACAGGTTAAGGACAGTGGTAAGGTACTCAACTCCAGGTAAATCCAGATTCTTCAGCATCAATGTAGAGATTCCGTCGGGGCCCAACGCCTTGGAAGATTTGGCGCCACGGATGACATTTGTAACTTCGCCCACGGTAAATTGTGATGGCTGTTCATCGGCTCGGAGACCACGAATACGGCGAATGGCTCTCCTCCTTGCCCTGTCTCTCTCGGGATGCACGATAAATTGACGGTTGAACAACCTGGCGCATCTCTTCGGATCAGTCACGGTTAACTCGCCAAAAGTGACTGAGGTCCTGTCGTCCCGTCTACCGGGGTTCGAGAGAGACTTAACAGTGGCCCACAATTTGCCTGCACCGGTGCCTAAGTTACATTGCTCCAAGTGTTCCAGCCACAAATTCCGCTTATGTTCGTTGACTACCCTGTTTATTTCCAGATTCAGCTCGCTGATTCTGGGGTTAGCGGGGTCCATAGCACGAATCCCATCACGCTCGTCTGCGAGTACCACTGCTTGCGCCGGGAAATTGGGTCGCACTTGCGGTATTCGACCGGCTGGTATAAAGCGAGCGGCTGCTGCGTTGATGATGTCTCGGAATTTCCTCTCGGCCACAAGCACATCAGAGGGGGGTGGCAGTTCATTGAAGCGGCGATTGGTATACTCTCTGAAGCCAGTCCAATTGGCCTTCTTATAGTTGATGAACGTTCGGCGCTCAGAGGTTATGAAGTCGGGTGGTCGGTCGATGGTGAGGATTATGGGGAGGTGGTCTGACCCCAAAGAGATGACGGCTTGCCAGGATACGTCACTCAGGAGATCAGGGGATGCGATTGAGATGTCTGGCGAGCTGCTGCACCTCCTCGTAATCCTAGTGGGGGCATCCTCATTCACCGTGCAAAACGTGGAGCTATCTATCTGCTCTGCCAAAGCTATGCCACGCTGGTCGTTGTCTAGGGGAGAATGCCATGACGAGTGATGTGCATTGAAATCCCCCAGAACCAGACGACTATGGCCAGATAGCAACCCACTTATGTCGGGGCTGTAGGCCTGGCCCATTGGTAAAACCATGCGCTTGCAGTAGTCATAAAAAAATCCTTCCAGTCAAATTTCGAGAGAATCGGTTAACAAATGACCATTTTATTGCATTATTACTGAAAATCGGACGAACATATACATGAAAGCTATATCCAAATCTGAATCGATTTTTTCCAATTTCGTCTTCTTCGTCTCTAGGCCGAAAAACATACCTGTACCAAATTTTAAGACGATCGGATGAAAACTGCGACCTGTACTTTGTACACAAATTAACAAGGACAAATTAACATAGCTAAATCGAATCAGAAGGTGATTCTGAGTCGATCGGTATACTTATCAATGGGTCTATCTCTCTTCCTTTTGGGTGGTATAAACAAATTCACAAGGTTTTAACACCCTGTACTGTGGTACAGGTAGTGGTGTAGGGTATAATAAGTTAATAGCTTCCTATCAATATTCGTTATAGATTTTTATACCCTTCTGGGGTATAGCCTAGCGGTATACAAATTTCGTCATTCTGTTTGTAGCACCTCGAAATATGCGTCTGAGACCCCATAAAGTATATATATTCTTGATCGCCATGCCATTTTAAGTCGATCTAGCCATATCCATCCATCCGTCCGTCCTTGTGTCTGTCGAACGCACGCTAACTTTCGAAGTAAATCTAGCCGCTTGAAATTTTGCACAAATAACTTTTATTAGTGTAGGTCGGTTGGGATTGTAAATGGGCCAAATCGGTCCATGTTTTGATATAGCTGCCATATAAACCGATCTTGGATCTTGACTTCTTGAGCTTCTAGAGGGAGCAATTCTCGTCCGATTTGACTGAAATTTTGCACATGATGTTTTGGTATCACTTCCAACAACTGTGTTAAGTATGGCTTAAATCGTTTCATGTTTTGATATAGCTGCCATATAAACCAATCTTGGATCTTGACTTCTTGAACCTCTAGAGGGCTCAATTCTCGTCCCGTTTGACTGAAATTTGGAACCTAGTGTCTTGGTATAACAACTGTAATAAGTATGATTGAAATCGGTTCAAAATCTGGTATAGCTGCCATATAAACCGATCTTGGATCTTGACTTCTTGAGCCAACAGAGCGCGCAATGCTCATCGATTTGCCTGAAATTTTGCATGAGGTGTTTTTTTATAACTTCCAATAACTGTGCGTAGTATGCCGCAAATCGGTTATTAACCTGATATAGCTGCCATATAAACCGATCTGGGATCTTGACTTCTTGAGCCTATAGAGGGCGCAATTGTCATCCGATTTGGCAGGAATTTTGTATAACGGCTTCCCTCATGACCTTCAACATACGTGTCTAATATGGTCTGAATCAGTCAATAACTTGATACAGCTCCCATATAAACCGATCTCCCGATTTTGCTTCTTGAGCCCCTACAAGGCGCAACTCTTATCCGAATGAACTGAAATATCACACAATGACTTCTACAATGTTTAGCATTCAACTACGATCGGGAAATTGTTGCATGGTGAATGTCTTGCTGCTAAGTGCTTTAATTATGAAATTTGATATGAAAGTCAATTTAGCAATCATTTGAAAAATTGAACGGCACACAGAAATTTGTTTAAAATTCAGTTTAAGTATCGGTAGTGACATATGCTCCAGTAGCTGAGTTGGTAGCGAACAACGGATAACAAATATGGGGCTCGTGGTTGTGATACTCGCCAAGGACTCTGGTCTGTCGTTGCTGCGGTATCACAATGGACACAAATTATCTAAGTGAGTCTTATTTAAGACTAGCTGACCCAGGCCCACTCCGCTGCGCCTTCTTTTACTTTATATGGAAAAAAGTTTCCTTGGAATATTTATTTTGGACAACTAAAGATCTTTTAGTGAAATACCATGCTAACCTGACTAACAGTTTAACAATATAAGTGCCTTTGTCCGAATCCCACATGAACTTTATTGGTCTACGAATTTAAGTTTGGATGTAGGGTGTACTCCATTCTTAAAATACTTCATTTCCGCCCGGTATTCTCATGATGTCTGATTTTGTGGTGTTTTCGGGGTGAGGTGGTCCCCCAGATACTTGGCCCTGAAAAAATATCAGCATCGTGTTCTTCTCTCAAAAACCTTTAATTCAAACCCCATATTGCCATTGGCTTAAGAGGAGCTTACAGGATAAGGCGTCCCCTAAACACATGGCCCCAAAATAGGTTATCAAATTCGTTTTCTATTCTCAAATACCTTTCATTTGAACTACATATTGACATGGTCGAAATTTTTTTTCCCTTTGGAGGTGTTTTGGGAAAGGGGTGATGCGCTAAACACATGGTCCTACATTTGGATATCAAATTCATATTCTACTCCCAAATACCTTTATTTGAGCCCCATATTGCGATGGTCACTAAAATATTGCTATTTGTGGAGTATTTTGGGAAAGGCGTAGACTCCCAGAAAATTGGTCCCGAAAGTGGTTATCAATTCATGCTCTACCCCCAATACCTTTCATTTAAGCTCCACATTGATATGGTCTGTAACTATGCCCGATTTAGGGGTGTTTTGGGGATTGGGATGGTCCCCCAAACACTAAGCCCAGAAAATATATCAGCAACGTACTCTATTCTCATATATCTATATATCATTTATTTGAACCCCATACTGCCATTGGCCTCAAAATTGGATATCAAATTCGTTTTCTAATCTCATTTAAACACCTTATTGCAAAAGTCAGCAAATATGTCCGGTTTCGGGTATTGGCTTTTAAAACTATAAATATTTAGTTCCACTCTGTTTAAGACCCAAATTATCTTGGTGAGCAAATACGTCCTATTTGGGGGTTGTTATGGTGGTGGGTCGTCCCCTAGACAGTCGGTTCCTAATGTTGATATCAGATACGTGGTCTACTAACACATAACTTTAATTTAAACCCCATATTTCCTTAGTTGGCAAACATGGTCGGCTTGGGGGTGTTTTGGGGGATGGGCGGCCACTTAGTGAGTTGTCCTTGAAAATATATATCGGATTCGTGTTCTACTTTAAAAACCCTCTTATTTGAGCCTCATATTGCATAAGTCAGAAAATACTTACTATTTGGGTGGTGTTTTGGGGGTGAGGTGACCCCATAGACACTTCTCCCGAATATTGATATCAAATTCGTGCTTTACTCCCAAAGACCTTTCATTTGAGCCCCAAGTGACTATGGTCGTAAATGTGTCGCCTTTGGGGAGAGGCGGCCCCCTAACACTTGGTCTCATATTTGGATATCAGTTTCTTATTCTACACTCAAAAACCTTTTCTTTAAGCCCCATATTCCCATGGTCATTAAATAAGTCCTGTTTGGGGAGTGTTTTGGGGAAGGGGTGGACCCCCAGAAACGTGGTCCCACATTTGGATATCAGATTCGTATTCTACTTGCAAATACATTCCATTTGAGTCCCATATTGCCATGGTCGGTATATATGTCCGATTTAGGGGTGTTTTGGGGGTTGGGGCGGTCCCCCTAGCACTTGGTTCGAAAATTGGATATCAGATACGTTTTCTTATCCTAAATACCTTTCATTTGAGTCCCATATTGTCGTGATTGGTCTAAATATATGTTTGGTAGGTTTTAGGGTGTGGCAGCCCCCCTAGGTACCCCATCCGAAATTTGGATACCAAAATTTTATTTTTAGGGTACTATATGAGAGCAAACAAAATTTCGCTTAAATCGCACCACCCGTCTCCGAGATCTGGCGTTTCTGAAAATTAGGGTAGGGGGGAGGGTTCGCCCCCCTTCAGATATCAAAAAATGTAGTACCCTATTTTCACCACCCTATTTTATGCACCATTTGTGAAAATTTCAAGAAAATCGGTTCAGCCGTTTCTGAGTCTATAAGGAACACACAAACATACAAACAAACAAACACAAATTGATTTTTATATATAAGATTATCACAATAACCTAGCCTACCGATCCACTGTGGTCAGACTTGTGTGGAAAGGGCGGCCAAAAACACATAAAAGCCGTATTTATTACTCGATTTCGATGAGATTTGAAACAATGACTTGTACTATGCATACCGATATCCGAAGCGAATTTGGTCCAAATCGCACTATATTTCGAAATAGCTGCCGTATAGACCAATCTGTCGATTATGAGTCTTAAAGCCATAATTGCCACAATTATTTCCCGATTTCCCTGACAGGTGAGTTGCCGGAGGCTCCCCAATATATGGATTGAAGACGGTTCACATCGGACCATATATTGATATAGTTCCCATTTAAACCGATCTCCCGATTTGGCATTTTGAGCTTCTGGAGGGAGAAATTTATATGCGATTGGCGTATAGTATTTTGTTATCACTATTGATATACATAGGAAATACGATCTTAAACGGCCTATAGACTAATGTAGCTCCCATGTAAACCAATCTGCGGATTTAAGTGGTCCAACCTTCAAAACAACCCAAAACAGATGTTATTTACCGACCATGGCACTACACGGCTCAAGTAGAAGATATTAGAGAGTGAAGGAAAGTGCAGCAGATCATGCACGGTTCAGCTAGTACCGCATAAGTAAAACAATGCCACATTACCAACACCACGGACACAATTGAAAATTCACAAAGAAGAATACTCTTTCTGTCATAACTTCGAAGGTTGCAAAAAGTTGCAGCTGAAGACCGCCAATGACATTGGAGTAAAATATCAATGGGGAGTTCATGGGTGAACATTCCTAAAGCCTTACTTGAAAGCCAATTATACTGGAGAGATACCATAACAAAATAAACAAATAAAACACAAATTTCAAATAACCACACAACAACTTAACATATACAAAACTACATAAAACATCAGTAAGGAAGGACAAAAGTCGGGCGGTGCCGACTGTATAATACCCTACACCTACCCTTAAAGTACAATGTGGGAGCTTTATCCAATTCTGAACTAATTTTGATGGACCTCGACGAGCAAAACTACATAAAACATCAGTAAGGAAGGACAAAAGTCGGGCGGTGCCGACTGTATAATACCCTACACCTACCCTTAAAGTACAATGTGGGAGCTTTATCCAATTCTGAACTAATTTTGATGGACCTCGACGAGCAAATATGTTCAAACTGCAATAACTACGGTTGACAAATGATAACATTATTGCAAATTTCCCAAAATCTGACAAACATATATAAATGAGCTATATCTAATCCTGAACCGATTTCGAGAAAACATCTCGGATAATGTGGTAGTCGTCGAGAAAAGCGTTGTGCAAAATTTTGGCAAGATTGGTAAAACCATGCGCTTGCAGTAGTCATAAAAAAATCCTTCCAGTCAAATTTCGAGAGAATCGGTTAACAAATGACCATTTTATTGCATTATTACTGAAAATCGGACGAACATATACATGAAAGCTATATCCAAATCTGAATCGATTTTTTCCAATTTCGTCTTCTTCGTCTCTAGGCCGAAAAACATACCTGTACCAAATTTTAAGACGATCGGATGAAAACTGCGACCTGTACTTTGTACACAAATTAACAAGGACAAATTAACATAGCTAAATCGAATCAGAAGGTGATTCTGAGTCGATCGGTATACTTATCAATGGGTCTATCTCTCTTCCTTTTGGGTGGTATAAACAAATTCACAAGGTTTTAACACCCTGTACTGTGGTACAGGTAGTGGTGTAGGGTATAATAAGTTAATAGCTTCCTATCAATATTCGTTATAGATTTTTATACCCTTCTGGGGTATAGCCTAGCGGTATACAAATTTCGTCATTCTGTTTGTAGCACCTCGAAATATGCGTCTGAGACCCCATAAAGTATATATATTCTTGATCGCCATGCCATTTTAAGTCGATCTAGCCATATCCATCCATCCGTCCGTCCTTGTGTCTGTCGAACGCACGCTAACTTTCGAAGTAAATCTAGCCGCTTGAAATTTTGCACAAATAACTTTTATTAGTGTAGGTCGGTTGGGATTGTAAATGGGCCAAATCGGTCCATGTTTTGATATAGCTGCCATATAAACCGATCTTGGGTCTTGACTTCTTGAGCTTCTAGAGGGAGCAATTCTCGTCCGATTTGACTGAAATTTTGCACATGATGTTTTGGTATCACTTCCAACAACTGTGTTAAGTATGGCTTAAATCGTTTCATGTTTTGATATAGCTGCCATATAAACCTATCTTGGATCTTGACTTCTTGAACCTCTAGAGGGCTCAATTCTCGTCCCGTTTGACTGAAATTTGGAACCTAGTGTCTTGGTATAACAACTGTAATAAGTATGATTGAAATCGGTTCAATATCTGGTATAGCTGCCATATAAACCGATCTTGGATCTTGACTTCTTGAGCCAACAGAGCGCGCAATGCTCATCGATTTGCCTGAAATTTTGCATGAGGTGTTTTTTTATAACTTCCAATAACTGTGCGTAGTATGCCGCAAATCGGTTATTAACCTGATATAGCTGCCATATAAACCGATCTGGGATCTTGACTTCTTGAGCCTCTAGAGGGCGCAATTGTCATCCGATTTGGCAGGAATTTTGTATAACGCCTTCCCTCATGACCTTCAACATACGTGTCTAATATGGTCTGAATCAGTCAATAACTTGATACAGCTCCCATATAAACCGATCTCCCGATTTTGCTTCTTGAGCCCCTACAAGGCGCAACTCTTATCCGAATGAACTGAAATATCACACAATGACTTCTACAATGTTTAGCATTCAACTACGATCCGAAGCGGACTATAACTTGTTTCCAATATAAATTTGGTTTATTTATTTTATTAATATTTGGTTTTTACTTCACTTTTCCACTTAGCTCACGTCTGAAACAAAATAATTACATCTTCTCTATTTTGGTGCTATTTTCAAGAGTGCCGTTAGAATGAATTAATCACAAGTTTACTTTTGAGATGCCTAAGAGTTAATGTATACATTTTGGTACCAAACATTAGACTTTAATTTTTTGAATTTTGTCCAATGGCTGCGACCACTGTGCGGTTGTGGCCTCCACGTACCTACATCCTACAAGGAGATCATCCCTCAATGGTCTTATATTGTGCACCGCAGTTTTAAAGGGTGATTTTTTTGAGGTTAGGATTTTCATGCATTAGTATTTGACAGATCACGTGGGATTTCAGACATGGTGTCAAAGAGAAAGATGCTCAGTATGCTTTGACATTTCATCATGAATAGACTTACTAACGAGCAACGCTTGCAAATCATTGAATTTTATTACCAAAATCAGTGTTCGGTTCGAAATGTGTTCATTCACCGTAACGTTGCGTCCAACAGCATCTTTGAAAAAATACGGTCCAATGATTCCACCAGCGTACAAACCACACCAAACAGTGCATTTTTCGGGATGCATGGGCAGTTCTTGAACGGCTTCTGGTTGCTCTTCACTCCAAATGCGGCAATTTTGCTTATTTACGTAGCCATTCAACCAGAAATGAGCCTCATCGCTGAACAAAATTTGTCAAAATTTGAACACATTTCGAACCGAACACTGATTTTGGTAATAAAATTCAATGATTTGCAAGCGTTGCTCGTTAGTAAGTCTATTCATGATGAAATGTCAAAGCATACTGAGCATCTTTCTCTTTGACACCATGTCTGAAATCCCAAGTGATCTGTCAAATACTAATGCATGAAAATCCTAACCTCAAAAAAATCACCCTTTATAAACATAAATGTTTGCTGTAACAACAAAAAAAAAAACGCTGAAAACACAAAAATTTTCTGCTACTTTCATGTGCGCGTGCAAATGAAAATTTAACCATGAACGTTCCATTAAGGCGAGGGGCAAAGTTCTTACATATCACTAAGTGCTCTCCGATTCAAGAGTCCGAAGGCGATCCGTAGTGCAACACCTCTTTGGGGAGAAGTTTTTACATGGCACAGTTCGCCCCAAATGTCGCCAGCATTAGGGGAGGATAACCACGCTGAATATATTTTCTGATGTTCTCGCCAGGTTTCGAACGCAGGCGTTCAGCGTCATAGGCGGACATTTAACCTCTGCGCTAAGGTAGCTTCCGAGATTGAATTTAGATATGAGGGTGAGTGATTTTTATTCACACTCACGCACTTTCACAAGTAAAAAGATTACTCATGCACTTGTATGCAAGTATTTTTATATCGACTCCAGTTCATTCACGGTGGTGTTTCCGATTCAGATTCTCGCTGTATGAATCTGAATCGAAAGCACCAGCGCAGTCAATGAAACAGTCATCGCAGTCAAATTGAAAGATGAGGACAGCGGGATGACGGCAGTAGTAAGCGAGGCAATCAGGGGCACGCAATTATGTGAAAGTGAAGTATGCTGACATTCCAAGCACTTCTACGGAAGATGGAAAGAGAATCAGATCTTCCGAAGAGCATCACACTGCTTAAACGCTGGAAAAGAGCTCCCCGCTTTCTACTTCTCTGGAAGACTGAACCAGTCCACTCGCAAAAGAGCCTCCAGACAGTGTTGTTCAGATTGAGACAAAGTCAGAACATGAACGAAGGAAGCGCGCACGCCCCCTGAGTCTACATAGAGGACTGTGACTTTCAAAAGCGGGCCAAAGCCACCACTGTAGGGGAAGATGGTGGTTGAAAAAGGTAAGGAGCCTTCCTGAATGAATATGAATATTATGAATATGGCAACATTGCTGCATAGGTTAGAACGTGCATCCGGTAGGATACCACCAGATCATCGGTTTCATAGCATAGCTCGACCCGGTACATCCCTGGCCTACAAATGCGATAGTCTTCATCAAGGGATGGACAGAAAATTCGCGACTGAAAGTGAGGTGAGAGTCTTAAGCAAGTAAAATCAACGTTTGGCCGCCGAGAAATGGAATGTCTTCCACAGGGGAGAGAAGGAGGAAGGAACTCTCCTTGTGGTGGGCATTGACCAAGTCTCCTTGACAAGTATGGTGACAAGTATTGGGAAGACTGGGATTGGACATCAGGCCGAACATTGGCAGGAGACATTACCAACTTTACTTATAATGGGATAACTAAGATAAGCAAATATCCTAATATTTAAACATCAGCCATGGCGGGGACGGGAGACTTCATATCACCCAACAAACAGGATATTATTAGGATATTTTTTTAGACTTCGTGAATGTCTGGTGAGTTGTGCGTGAGTAAAATGTTTGTCTCGTTAGCGTGAGTGAACGTGAGTCGACATAAAAAAGTCGTGCGTAAGTAACATTCTCGTGACCTCTGCGATTCGCAATGTTGGGAAAGAGACGGCATGGGAGTGAGAGCAGAGACAACGGAGGACATGTTGAGGTTTTGATAAACACAGTTGGGTTGGGTTGTTCGAAGGCTTATTACAGAATTTATGGTAAGGGAAGCCTTGAGGAGCTTCAAGCCAATTAAGTCCCCCGGACTTGACGGAATATTGCCGGCGTTACTACAGAAGGAAGTCGACTGCCTGGCTCTATTTTCGCAGGGTGCCGAGTACTTGCATATACTCTGAAAGTTAGGTATTAGGCAAAGGTGGTATTTATACCCAAGCCTGGCAAGGCAAGTCATATAACATCAGAGGCCTACGGATCTATAAGCCTTACGTCCTTTCTACTCAAAACCAAGGAACGTATTGTGGATACCATGTTAAAGAATAGGACATCCAGTAACTGCTCAAATAAAAACAGCATGCTCACGTCACCTGAAGGTCGGTGGAGACTACCTGGAGACTGTATGAGGTTGTGCACAAAATTGAAGAATCCTTCGATGCCAAAAATTACAAATTGGCTACATTCATTGACATCGAGGAGGTTTTTAACAATGTGCGGACCGACACACTGATCAAAGCCTTAGACCAGTAACGGTTGGACCGGGTTCTTAGAGACTGAATAAACCATATGCTACTGAACGGGTGGATAAGTGGCATAAGCCATCCCACCGGGGGGTATTTTATCGCCCCTCCTTTCGGTGAACACCATAAGTAAGCTATAACTGATGCTGATTGAGGACGGTAAGGGTTAAGCATCCGAATCAGCTATGCAGAAGAACCGAAAGTGACTTCTACAAAAAAAAGGCCGAGATCCGGGCGACAGAACGCGTGAGGTGTTGTGATGTAAACGCGAGCACATCGAGTGTGAACATCTTTATGAAGAGTAAACTGGCTATTTGGTCAAAAACAACCAGGACGGTATGGCCACGGACAGTCTTGGTGTTTAGAAGGAGATTAACACATTTTCTGAGGATGGCACGATCCGCATCGTTTGGCCATAGCGGAGTAAGGGGGAATGAAAGGGTAGGCTATTTGGCAGTGAAGGCGAGAGGACTGTCGTCAATAAACTTGGTTAACTCGAAGCAACGAACGCGCATGTAACACACGAAGTGGTCGGTGGGACGACGAAAATCCTATGGGGTGATCCGGATCGTGAGAAGACGAGGCTTTTACTGAAATGAGATGCGGAGGAGGTCAGAATTGCTTTCGGTATCATTACAGCACACATAGGACTACGAGCTCGTTTATGCAAAATCGATGCGGCAAGTACAATAATAGCATGTGTAGGGCATGTGGGGAAGTGCTTATCCGATTTTGCTGAAATTTTGAGCAGTGACTGCTTTTATCACCTCTACCATATTTTTCGAGTATGGTCTGAATTGGTCCATAATTTGACATAGCTGCCATATAAACCGATCTATCGATTTTTCTTCTTGAGCCTCTATAGGGATCAATTCTAATCCAATTTGGCTGAAATTTACACAATAACAGTATGGGCCGAATCGGTTCATAAGCTGATATAGCTCCAATAGCGAAACAATTATTATCCGTTATCCTTTGTTTTCTTATAAAGTGATACCGGGCAAAGAACTTGGCAAATGCGATCCATGGTGCAGGGTATATAAAATTCGACACAGCACAACTTAGCACACTTTTACATGTTCGAGGTTACTTTCTGTATTTAGAGCGCACAACAAGCGGATTACTAAAATGTATATCCATAGTGACATGGGGCCTACTAACTCTCTTTTTAACCTATCCTAACCTAGCAGCATTAGGTTTTAATATTTTTAAATTCACAAGACCCTCCCCCATATCCTAATTTTTAAAAACACCAAATCTCGGAAATGCCACACCAATTTAAGCGAAATTTTGCATGCCAACTTATGGTACCCCAAAATCACGGAATTGGTATAAAATATTGTAGTCAAATAACCTGGGGGGACGCCCCATCCCAAAACTCACTCCAACGAACATATTTTCTGATTGGGCAATATGGGTATCAAATGAAAGATATTTAAGAGTAGAGAACAAACTTGGTATACAAGTTTCACCCTTAGTGTTCGGGGTGGTCCCCAACCCCGAAAACCCTCCAACAGGACACTTTCACCGCTTTGGGCAATATGGGTATCAAATTGAAGTTTTTTAAAGAAGAGTACAAATCTAATCTATATCTAACAAATGCGATCCGCCTATGGAACTCACTACCCTTGTCAATACAATCTATTTGCAACGCAAATTCATTTAAAAAAGCTTTACAGAAAAATCTTTAAATAATCTTAATATTGATAATGTCTTAATTAAATAATGTTTATATTGTCAAAATTATTTGTTAATTAATTATACCCTCCACCATAAGATGGGGGGTATACTAATTTCGTCATTCTGTTTGTAACTACTCGAAATATTCGTCTGAGACCCCATAAAGTATATATATTCTTGATCGTCGTGACATTTTATGTCGATCTAGCCATGTCCGTCCGTCTGTCCGTCCGTCCGTCCGTCTGTCTGTCGAAAGCACGCTAACTTCCGAAGGAGTAAAGCTGGCCGCTTGAAATTTTGCACAAATACTTCTTATTAATGTAGGTCGGTTGGTATTGTAAATGGGCCATATCGGTCCATGTTTTGATATAGCTGCCATATAACCGATCTTGGGTCTTGACTTCTTGAGCCTCTAGCGTGCGCAATTCTTATCCGATCAGAATGAAATTTTGCATGACGTGTTTTGTTATGATATCCAACAACTGTGCCAAGTATGGTTGAAATCGGTCCATAACCTGATATAGCTGCCATATAAACCGATCTTGGGTCTTGACTTCTTGAGCCTCAATTCTTATCCGATTGAAATGAAATTTTGCACGACGTGTTTTGTTATTGTATCCAACAACTGTGCCAAGTATGGTTGAAATCGGTCCATAACCTGATATAGCTGCCATATAAACCGATCTGGGGTCTTGACTTCTTGAGCCTCTAGCGTGCGCAATTCTTATCCGATCAGAATGAAATTTTGCACGACGTATTTTGTTATGATATCCAACAACTGTGCCAAGTATGGTTTAAATCGGTCCATAACCTGATATAGCTGCCATATAAACCGATCTGGGGTCTTGACTTCTTGAGCCTCTAGAGGGCGCAATTCTTATCCGAATGGAATGGAATTTCGCACGACGTGTTTTGTTATGATACCCAATAACTGTGCCAAGTATGGTTTAAATCGGTCCATAACCTGATATAGCTGCCATATAAACCGATCTTGGGTCTTGACTTCTTGAGCCTCTAGAGGGCACAATTCTTATCCGATTTGAATGAATTTTTGCACGAAGTATTTCGTTATGATATCCAACAACTGTGCCAAGTATGGTTCAAATCGGTCCATAACCTGATATAGCTGTCATATAAACAGATCTGGGGATTTGACTTCTTGAGCTTTTAGAGGGCGCAATTCCTATCCGATTTGGCTGAAATTTTGCATGACGTATTTTATTTTTACTTTCAACC
Organism: Stomoxys calcitrans; assembly: GCF_963082655.1. NCBI lineage: Eukaryota > Metazoa > Arthropoda > Insecta > Diptera > Muscidae > Stomoxys > Stomoxys calcitrans. Next base: position 69,352,614 of record NC_081555.1, read on the forward strand.
ACTGTGTCAAATAAGGTTCAAATCGGTTCATAACCTGATATAGCTGCCATATAAACCGATCTGGGAACTTGACTTCTTGACCCCTAGAGGTCGCAATTATTATCCGATATGCCTGAAATTTTGTACGACGGATCCTCTCATGACCATCAACAAACGTGTTTATTATGGTCTGAATCGGTCTATAGCCCGATACAGATCCCATATAAATCGTTCTCTCTATTTTACTTCGTGAGCCCCAATGGGCGCAATTCTTATACGAATTGGCTGAAATTTTACACAGGTCTCCAACATATAATTTTATTGTGGTCCGAACCGGACCATATCTTGATATCGTCTTAATAGCAGAGCAACTCTTTTCTTATATCCTTTTTTGCCTAAGAAGAGATGCCGGGAAAAGAACTCGACAAATGCGATCCATGGTGGAGGGTATATAAGATTCGGCCCGGCCGAACTTAGAACGCTTTTACTTGTTATATATTACAAATGTTACTTTATATACTACTAATCTCTGTTAAACTGTGTTAAATGTCATTGATATCTCACATACAGTAATTATAAGATCATTGTTATCTTGTTGTATGTGAAAACGAACAAATAAATCTAAATCTTACATAAAAATTAATTCCTTAGCGTCTGAGGGGCCTCCCAAATCCCAAGACCACCAGCAGGGCATGTTTACCAATTGAGACAATATGGATATCAAAGAAATGTATTTGGAAGTTGAGTACACATCTGTTATATGAATTTGGTCCAAGGTATCTACTGGGCCTCCCCAAACCCCAAAACTCCATAAACGGGTATGAATGTTCAACGCCGCAAAATAGGTATCAAATGGAGTTGATTACGAATCTGGTATACGTATTTGGGATAGAGTCTGTGATCGTCTTAGAGTCGGGTGGAGCGACCCTCTCCTTCCAATAATAACAACACCAAACTGTCATGCAGGACGACCGAGAATATATTGTACTAAAATGAAAGGATGTGTCAGTGGCAGTCCCATTCCTTTATCCTATCCAAAAAAAAAAAGGATTTAAAAACAAGTAAAAAGGCGTTAAGTTCGACCGGGCCGAACTTTGGATACCCACCACCTCGGGTATATATGTAAACCACCTTTCATCAAAATTCGGTGAAAATTTCATACCTTATACTTATATACCTCATACCGATCTGAACTATATACGACACGGATGTCGAAAAGCCGAACATAAGTCACTGTGTCAAATTTCAGTGAAATCGGATTATAAATGCGCCTTTTATGGGGCCAAGACTTTAAATCGAGATATCGGTCTACATGGCAGCTATATCCAAATCTGGACCGATTTGGGCCAAGTTGCATAAACATATCGAAGAGCCTAACACTAAGCACTGTCCCAAATTTCGGCGAAATCGGACAATAAATGCCTCTTTTATGGGCCCTAAACCTTAAATCCAGAGATCGGTCTATATGGCAGCTATATTCAAATCTGGACTGATCTGGACAAAATTGAAGAAGGACGTCGAAGTGCCTAACCAAACTCACTGTCTCAAATTTCAGCGACATCGGACAATAAATGCGTCTTTTATGGCCCCAAAACCTAAAACCTAGATATCGGTCTATATGGCAGCTATATCCAAATCTGGACCGATCTGTGCGATATTGCAGAAGTATGTCAAGGGGCTTAACTTAACTCACTGTTCCAAATTTCGGGGACATCGGGCAATAAATGAGCATTTTATGGGCCCAAAACCATAAATCAAGAAATCGGTCTATATGGCAGCTATATCCAAATTTGAACCGATCTGGACCAAATTGAAGAAATATGTCAAAGGGCCTAACACATCTCACTGTCCCAAATTTCAGCAAAATCGGATAATGAATGTGGCTATTATGGGCCTTACACCATAAATCGGAGGATCGATGTATATGGCAGCTATATCTAAATCTAAACCGATCTGAGCCAAATTAATGAAGGATGTCGACGGGCCTTATACAATTCACTGCCCCGAATTTCATCAAAATCGGATAATAAATGTGGCTTTTGTGGGCCTAAGACTCTAAACCGGAGGATCGGTCTATATGGCAGCTATATCCAAATCTGAACCGATCTGAACCAAATTTAAGAAACATGTCAAGGGGCCTAAGACAACTCCTTGTCCCAAATTTCAGCGAAATCGCACCATAAATGTGGCTTTTATGGGCCTTAGACCCTAAATCGAAGGATCGGTCTATATGGCAGCTATATCCAAATCTGGACCGATCTGAGCCAAATTGACAAAGAATGTCGAAGGGCCTAACACAACTCACTGTCTTAAATTTCAACAAAATCGGACCATAAATGTGGCTTTTATGGGCCTAAGACCCTAAATCGGCGGATCGGTCTATATGGGGGCTATATCAAGATATAGTCCGATATAGCCCATCTTCGAATTTAACCTGCTTATGGACAAAAAAATAATCTGTGCAAAATTTCAGCTCAATATCTCCATTTTTAAAGACTGTAGCGTGATTTCAACAGACAGACGGACAGACGGACGGACATGGCTAGATCGTCTTAGATTTTTACGCTGATCAAGAATATATATACTTTATAGGGTCGGAAATGGATATTTCGATGTGTTGCAAACGGAATGAGAAAATGAATATACCCCATCCTTCGGTGGTGTGTATAATAATATATGAAGGCCGATCAGGATAGAATAGAACTGCAATAAAAGGTCTTTGGTAGTAGAGTATACTTTTTACCCTAAAATCGGGATAGACACAGGAAGACCTACGGATCAATAAAAATGTGCTATCCCAAGTGGTAGTGTTGATATATAATTTTGAATGTTGATAACTAAAACAAAAAAATAATTAATAAGTGTGGATCTGAACGAGATCCGTTGCTCTAAGTATCTTGATAGCCACCTTAAAAAGACTTGACGATGCTGATATTATTTCAGGGTCCACCCCTTAAACTCCCTTCAAACCGACCATGTTTGCCTACTATGGCAATATATAATAGGTATTTGATAGTAGAAAACGAATCTGATATTTAATTTTGAGGCTAAGTCTTTGGGGGTCGTTTCACCCCATAAACTCCAGCTAAATCAATGGCTATTGGGGCTCAAATAAAAATTTGAGAGTGGAGCACGATGCTGATATTTTTTCAGGGTCAAGTGTTTCAGGCACGCCTCACCTAAACTCCGCCTAAACCACACATATATACCGACTCTAGCAATATGTAGCTCAAATGTGATTTTTGGGAGTAGAGTATGAATCTGGTGGTGGAAAGAGGTAGATCTAGCTTCCAAACAATAATGAGCGGTATCCCCCCCTAGTCGAACTTATTTGCCGACTATGGCAATATAAGGCTCAAATGAAAGGTATTTGGGAGTAGAGCACTAATATGATATCCACATTGGGGCGAAATATCTGAAAAGCCCTACCAGTACCCCCAAACAGGACTTTTCTGACCGTGCCAGTATAGGGCTCATATAAAATAAGATAGTGAGAGAAGGCGCAACGGAGCGGGCCATGTCCAGCTAGTTTACTGTATATGCAAAATCTGCATAAAAGGTATAACAAATTCTAACTATAGAAAAATATTAGAAAAAGACTTGCATTGTATCATTTACTACTTGACAAACTGGGTACTGGTTATATTATGCAGACAAAAACTGCAGTTTCAGCAAACATTTTTGCTTTTTTCGTTGAGTGTGGCATGAAAATTTCATTAGATATTTTCAGCAAACAATAGTATTTTCATGAGTGATTTTTCTGCTCCAAAATTGCAAATACATATACTGCTATGACAGCAGAACTATTGCTGAAATAACAGAAAATTAAACACTAAGAAGCAGCAGACAGTGTTTGCTATTTTTAGCAGACTTTTTTCTTTGAGTTTGGTTTTCGTATTTATTATCAATTTTCTCAAAATTTAGTATAGAAGATCCCTTAAGTCTTTTATTGCATATGAAATCGGTTCACATTTAGATTAATTTGTCATATGACTCCGTTGCTAGATGAGAAATTACGCGTAAAATATATGATGACATTGGTTCACATTTTAATAAACATCCTATAAAATATCTGTAATGAGAGTCAGCTATATGTCAACTTCTAAGTAAACCCAAAGAAATAAGTGTGTATATTGTAGAATCAGCACACACACTGTCTGCTGAAAAATTGCGACTACCAAAACGACTATGAAAAGATCAGGTGGTAACACATTTTGAAACTAGGCGTCAGAGATTAGAGAAAGAGCGTAGGAGATCACAGCGCTTGGAAATCTGTTCATCGAATGGGACAAATGCTCTATCATTGCCGTTTAAGTTAAAAAGAGATGAAAAATACATATCGTTGATATCTACAAAGAACGGAAAATGTTTGCCATTTTAGCAAAAATTGCTGACTTTCTGCCGTTACAGCAAATATTTTTGCAATTTATCTGAATTTAGGTTTTAATTTTTCTCAGTTTTGAAGATAAATTGAAAGTGTAATGCACTTAATGCACAAACTTTATCGTTGTTTTACAATATTATCGATTTTTTAGCATTCAGTCACTTCAACTTAGCCATCTCCCATGGCGAGTTGTGACCTTTTCCTTTGTTGCAATTATTCAGCACTGTCAATGCTCAAGAGCAGCTATGCTAGTATGCCAAGAATAAAAAATTTTCAATAGTGGCAGAAGGGAAAAAAATCAATACGTTGAAGTTGCCTTCTCCGTTGGGGGAGAGAAAAAATGCATAAAGTGACAAAAAGCCCATAAGCGTAGGTAATCAAGTTAGTTCAGTGAACGCCTAGGACACTTTCAGTTGCCACGAGCAGAGCAGGCTGATAGTATCATCATCACACACTCTTGATTTTTAAGTTATAATCAATGCAGATGTGCTATGCGCTACGTCATTTTGGCGCATACAGCACACTAGTTGTTCTATACTCGAAGTATAGCTCGCAGAGACTTTGAGTCGGACACAGAACATTATAAGGACCATTAACTGAACGATTAGGGCCATTGAGATTGGGATGCTTCTTCTTTTAGCTTACATCAGGTGAATATTACAAGGTCAGTTTTGTGAGAAGTTGCTAGTGAAGAGTTAATCACCGATGAAGACAATTTTTGAGGAGGCCACCGTAGCGCAGAGGTTAGTATGTCCGTCTATGACTCTCAAAGCCTGGACAGAGGCGACATTTGTGGGGAACTATGCCATTTAAAACAAGTAAAAGCGAGCTAAGATCGGCCAGTCCGACTCTTGGGAAAATTGCGGTTTCCAAGGGCTAAAGAAGTTAAATCGGGAGATCGGTTTATATGCGAGTTACAGCCAAATCTGAACCGATATGGCTCATTTTCAATCCCCAAGGACCTACATCAATATTAAGTATGTGTGCAAAATTTCAAGCGATCGCTATCGCGATTTCGACAGTAGGACGGAGATGGCTAGATCGACTCAGAATGTCAGATCAATATTTCGAGGTGTTACAAGCGGAATGACGAGATTAGTATACCCTCATGCTGTGGTGCTGGATATAGGAATAGTGTGGCAGCCATGTAAAAGCTTCTACTCAAAAGAGGTGTCGCACGCCGTCCGGACTCCGCTATAAAAAGGAGGCCCCTATTATTATTGAGCTTAAACTTGTTAAACCTGTTCCTTAATGGAATGTTCATGGGAAAATTTGCATTTTGAAGACAAGTTTTTACGTTATCACCGGATTTCAAACTACATGTTGGATCAGCGTTATCTGTAGAGCGAGGCGATTGTTACTTAAAGTAATAAATATTTATTATTACTATTTGGAAAAGCATATTCAGTTGGTAGAAGAAGCTTATTTTTAACATTTTATTTTTGTAGCGATTTTTATATTTCCCATAGAAGTGTCCCAAATGTTTTGAATTATTGATATCGCTGTAAATTGCAGATATTCTGTAGTGTGGTGCTACCAATACAAAAGGGTATATCTGCCATATTGAAAATAGCGCCTTTTCTTGTTAACTTTGTGTGTAAAATGTTTTTTGTTGGAACTGCTACTGCCGCCGTTTTATGCAGCACTTAAATAAAATTAAATTTTTTTTCATTAGTGAATAGCATCCAAGAATTTTGGTCTTGTGAATAGCACACTGTTGGGAGTGTGTGATGAGGAAGTCCATTGTTTGATGTTTTTTTTTTGCTTTCCATTTTTTATGGATTTTAATTTCAAACAAATTTTACTATCCATGTCCTTCGAACACTAGAGTGTTGGTGACATAATTGGCACTTCTTAATTGCATATAATAACTATACACTCAGAGAAATTTGTTAGTAAAAATGTAAAAAAAAAACAACAAAATTCTGTTGAAAATTGGACATCAGTTGCTGTTTTTAGGCAAAAAATTATGATTTCGACCTCCAAATGTAAAAAATGCTTAAAAAACTTGCTTATTACCTCGCTAAGTAATAAAGGGTTTTAGAATATAATTTTATCAATAATTTTGCAATAATTTCAAACAACAGCAAATAAAATATGTACTGAAATCAAATTAAATCAAATCAAAAAGCCAAAAATATATATAAATATATAGAGAATACCTTAACGATCGTTAAGACGTTCAAAAGTTTTAAAGTGTTTCGTTCAAAGGTAAAAGATGGTTAATATAACATCAACAAACAATGTTTGCTGATATCAGCAAACTTATTTTTTCGGGAGTAACGTGGAAAGTTATGAGATCTCAACTTCTTAATATTATGATTTGGCATTTGTAAGCAAATGACCACTAAGAAGTTTTGTTATCGTAAATTTGTGACGAGTTATGACAGGATGTACTAATTTCATATGCAACTAGTAGGGACGATGACATATATGACAAGGAAGGAGAGGGCCCAAAAGTCGGGTGGTGTCGAGAATTTTCTTATCTATCTCGTACAAGTTCTCAAAGAAATGAGAACCTTAGTGGAACTCCTTGTGACTGTCAGTGTGGGTCACACACACAACAGATGTTCCATAGTCTCTTCTTCCTCGATGTCCTCGCAGCTTCTGCAGAAGTCGTTACTTGCCACCTTCAGGCTGTCGGCATGTTTACCGATCAGAAAGTAACCTGTCATGATACCAGTGACGTCAAAGTGGTAGATCTCTTCATGTCTTGATTAGGCCACATAATTTTGAAATGCTCACAACCCCCCTTTTTGTGACCATCTATTATTCGTTGATCTTCGGGCCTGATCCTGCAGACTTTAGTTCCCATGAAATGTATAAGGTAGCTCCTAGTTCCACAAGCTCACCTTCTCCACAATTCCCTGGGATATCTCTGTGGCCCGGCACCCAGAACAGGTGAGTTTTAAACTGTTCAGCCATTTCGTTGGGAGATTTTCGACAGTCAAGGGCGGTTTTTGAATTCAGAAATATGTTCCCGACAGATTTAATGGCTGCCTGGCTGTCTGTCCATAAGCTAACGAAACCGATAGTCACTTGTTTGTTGCTAATAGCATTGATGGATAAGTTGAGTTTGAATAAGAAGTGAGTTTTTACTTGGCTCTTATTGCGCTACTGGAGAAATTTGTCTTATAGAGCTCTGTTTAAATTCAGATGTGTGCTTTACAACCTACACTTTTTTAGTTGGAATGTAGAACGGCGTTGATCCATTTGCCAAAGTCCGCTGACAAGAGTCATGGCGAACCAGAAATCGCGATACGGATAGTTAGTCAAATGTTTTTAGTAACACCAAACATTTGTGACTTTCAAATGCTATGCTATTCTTTGAATAGAAAGGCATTAAGCAAAATGGTCTATAGCTGGACAATATCCTGCAATGGAATCTCAATAACCCAAATATATCTTAGCCATTCCACCACTTCTTTAAATGCAAGGATCTCCGCTGGATACACACTAAGTAATCTTCTCGATATGACCAGTGCTTGTTCTTCAGAGTACATTACAAAGCGCACCTGCTCGTTTAGTTTGGAATCTTTCGCATAGAAGTCTATGTAACTTCTTTAACTTACAGAATCCTTAAAAGTTTTTCATATCACGCGTCTAAGTAGGTTCATATCTGATATTGTGTCTCCACTAAAGTACCGGTGCCTGTTAACCGCGAAAAGTCCCAGTGTTCCTTTATTAGACATTGTCCATCCATTCTCAGACTTTTGAATATATCCTACCGTAATAGATATCGAGGATGGGATCTTTTATAGTCTTGAGGCTTCAGATGTATCCTTAAAGAAGTTGCAGAATTCCACATGGGAATTGTTCTGAGCCTTACTCAACTTTCCCTTGTATTTTCTTAGCTCAGCCTTACAGACGTCTCATTCGTACGGTGCCCTTGCGGTTTTCGCACTGTTGAAGAGTTTTCTACAGCTCTTCCTAAGACAAACTAGTTCTGGGGTCCACCATGGCCTTCGGTGTTTGTTAATTGTCTTAGCTCGTTATCTGCTTGACAGTTATGTCTATATCCTCCGCAGTTTCCGCTTTCTTTTCTGGTCTAGAAGAGATAGTTGATGTAGAATATGTACCGAAATTTATTTCAATCCACATTTCTTCCATTTAACCGAGGGACCACTTCTGCAGTATTTTGTCCAAGGCTGAAGGTAATATAATGATGATCAGAGAAGCTTTAGTCATCCAACACTTTGCAGTCGCATATCCTTCCGCTTATATCTTCTAATGCAAAGGTGATATATAGTGCCTTTCGGGCTGTTCCTCGTTATATAGGTCGGTTTATTCCATTTATTACAAATCGCCAGATTGGGAAGGGAAGCCCGCCGATAATGAGACTTTTCATGAATCTTCAGTGCTTAGCGACGGAAGAAGAACAACATTCTTTACGAAAGTACAGGCTCTGTGTCTCCCGTTCCCGAAGTTGTCTAATAAAGGTGCAGGGACCTCTTTTTCCAAGGCCGACAGGAGGTAATCCTCACAAGAGTTCCTTTGATCATGTCATGATGAGTTTCCTTACGCATTTAGGGGCAGTTGAGAAATCATCTTCTCAGAACACTGGACACTCGACGCTTTCTCCCTCCTGTTTTGATCGTGGCAGGGAGATTCTAGTTTCCCGTAATCCGTCATACTTTAGAAATGCATCGATAGTTCCCCAGAAAAATGTTCAACAACAACTACTGAGTCGTCTCATGATTCCTCAACCCCACCGCTTCTTTACACCTTAAGTTTCATTTAGTGAAGCATATAACGAGGAATCGTCCACATAGCAAGTGTCTAGTATCCTGAGGAAGTGTGACCCTGGATGCGTAAGGAAACTCATCATGACTAGATCGAACGAATCTGAGAATGAATTCCCGTCGGACTCAGAAGACGAGGCTAAAGTAACAGTGGTGAAAATTCTGAATCCTGGCTATGGGCCGGTTTCTTTAGAAAGGTCGATCTCATGGGGAGAGGGTTATAAGTTTCAATCTGGCGATTTGTAATAAAGGGAATAAGCCGACCTTTATTACGAGGAACAGGCAGGAGGTACTAGATGTTAACCTTGTATCAGAGGATATAAGTGGAAGGAAATGTGACTGGAAAGTGTTAGACAGCTTCTATGATCATGGTTATATTAGTTGCAGCCTTGGAGAAAATACTGCAGAAGTGGTTCCTCGGCTAAACATAAATTTCGGTACATATTCTGCACGACTTTCCCCTTTAGACCTTTAGAAAGGAAATGGAAACTGCGGAGGATATAGACATAATGGTGAAGCGGATCTGAATGGCCCCTAATAACTAGCTTATGTCAGCATGTCTTAGAGCTATGGTGGGCCCCAGAACTGATTGGTCTAAAGAAGGGTTGCAGAAACTCATCAACAGGGCAAAAGCCGCAAGGGTACCATAAGATTGTGGCGTCAAACATGCTGAGATAAGAATTTACAAGAGCGAGCAGATAAATGCTTCCATCAAATCCTGGGTGAAATTTTAAAAAACAACGTGGATGTTACATTTGTGGCTAAAGAAGATGCTATCCTCGAAACGTTTTACGTTAGGATACGTCCAAAGGTCAGAGAATGTATGGACAAAGGTTAGTGAGGAAATACTAGTACTACTCGTTGATGCATATTTCCCGAGAAACTCTGCAATGGACAACACACAGTGGGATAGAAAAAAAAATCAAATAAAACTAATAAAAAGTATGCAATTTGAGAAGGTTAAAGATAACTCTTTGATATGGTTAGATCTATGGTGTTTGCGAGATCATGTATGAAATTTCAAGATCCTAGGTTGCCCGGATGCCTCTAGGCAGGGCCCTCGGCATTTGGAAAAATTGTTTGGGCAGCCAAATTCATTGTGGTTCGATTTTCAAAATTTTTTTACCCTCCACCATAGGATGGGGGGTATACTAATTTCGTCATTCTGTTTGTAACTACTCGAACTATTCGTCTGAGACCCCATAGAGTATGCATATTCTTGATCGTCGCGACATTTTATGTCGATCTAGCCATGTCCGTCCGTCTGTCTGTCGAAAGCACGCTAACTCCGAAGGAGTAAAGCTAGCCGCTTGAAATTTTGCACAAATACTTCTTATTAGTGTAGGTCGGTTGGTATTGTAAATGGGCCATATACGTCCATGTTTTGATATAGCTGCCATATAAACCGATCTTGGGTCTTGACTTCTTGGGCCTCTAGAGTGCGCAATTCTTATCCGATTGGGATGAAATTTTGCACGACGTGTTTTGTTATGATATCCAATAACTATGCCAAGTGTGGTTCAAATCGGTCCATAACCTGATAGCGCTGCCATATAAACCGATCTTGGGTTTTGACTTCTTGAGCCTCTAGAGTGCGCAATTCTTAACCGATTGGGATGAAATTTTGCTCGACGTATTCTGTTATGATATCCAACAACTGTACCACGTATGGTTCACATCGGTCCATTACCTGATATAGCTGCCATATAAACCGATCTGGGGTCTTGACTTCTTGAGCCTCTAGAGTGCGCAATTCTTATGCGATCAGAATGAAATTTTGCACGACGTGTTTTGATATGATATCCAATGACTGCGCCAAGTGTGGTTCAAATCGGTTCATAACCTGATATAGCTGCCATATAAACTGATCTTGGGTCTTGACTTCTTGAGCCTCTTGAGTGCGCAATTCTTATCCGATTGGGATGAAATTTTTCCAGACGTATTTTGATATCTAACAAACGTGCCAAGTATGGTGCAAATCGGTTCATAACCTGCTATAGCTGTCATATAAACAGATCTGGGGACTTGACTTCTTGAGCCTTTAGAGGGCGCAATTCCTATCCGATTTGGCTGAAATTTTGCATGACGTATTTTATTCTTACTTGCAACAACTGTGTCAAATAAGGTTCAAATCGGTTCATAACCAGATATAGCTGCGATATAAATCGACCTGGGATCTTGACTTCTTGAGCCTCTAGAGGTCGCAATTATTATCCGATTTGCCTGAAATTTTGTACGACGGATTCTCTCATGACCATCAACATACGTGTTTATTATTGTCTGAATCGGTCTATAGCCCGATACAGCTCCCATATAAATCGATCTCTCTATTTTACTTCTTGAGCCCTCAAAGGGCGCAATTCTTATTCGAATTGGCTGACATTTTACACAGGTCTCCAACATATAATTTAATTTTGGTCCAAACCGGACCATATCTTGATATCGCTCTAATAGCAGAGTAAATCGTTTCTTATATCCTTTTTTTGCCTAAGAAGAGATGCCGGGAAAAGAACTCAACAAATGCGATCCATGGTGGAGAGTATATAAGATTCGGCCCGGCTGAACTTAGCACGCTTTTACTTGTTTTTAACTGTTTTAAAAAAAATCCCGACAATCCTCTGTTTGAGGTATACAATTTCTTTAATAATTTTTATTTTTTGAAATTTAGGCCGAAATCTGCTTCGTATTATTTACGAAGACATTTGTGGTGCAATTGGTAACAAAATTTACAAAGACTTTGTTGTTGTAAGCGTCAATATCCGATAATTCAGTTAAAAGTTACACAGTTTAGAAATCATAAAATATGAATAAAGTGGACTTATTGAAATTTTGGGTCAATAAAGTGTTTTCATTGATTAGGATTTATTGAAAAAAACTTGCTGTAATAACTGGATTTTTTTTAAATAAAACATATTGCAGATACGTTTAAAAAAAATACGAATAAGATATGTCCACTTAAAAGGATGCAATATGTATTTTAAAATAGGCAATTCATTGTTATAAAATTGGAAAATCCCCTTGAGTTTTCATAATTCAAAGCCCAGACCGCCCATTCAGGCTTATGTTTTTGTACACTACACCACCACCGTGGTACAGGGTATTATATAAATATTTGTGCATTTGTTTGCAACGCTAAGAAGGAGAAGAGCTAGACCCATCGATATATATACGGATCGGCTTAGAATCACTTCCTGATTCGATTTAGCTATGTCCGTCTGTCTGTCCCTATATTTTTATAATCAAGGTACAGGTCGCATTTGTAGTCCGATTTTCACAAATTTTTGCGTAAGTCTCTTTTTTTGGTCCAAGGATGAACGCTATTGATTTTGAAAAAAAAAATCGGTTAGATATAGCTCCCATATATATCTTTCATCTGATGCGCCCTTTTAAAGCTGTAGAAGCCACAGTTTCGGTCCGATCCTTACAAAATTTGGCAAAAAGTATTTTTGACGTTCCAAAATGTGTGCATTTAAATTGGTTCAGATTTAGATGTAGATCCCATATATATCTTTCATCCGATATGCACTTTTAAAGCTGTAGGAGCCACAATTTTGGTCCGATCTTTCATCCGATTTGACCTGTAAAGGCTCTAGAAGGCACAATTTTGGTCCGATCTTTTCCAAATTTGGCACGAAGTGCTTTTTGTATCGCCCCAATATGTGTAAAAAATGTCATTAGAATTGGATCAAATTTAAATATAGCTCCCATATATATTTTTCATACGATATGGTATTTAGAGACTGTAGAAGGCACAATTTTGGTCCGATCTTTACCAAATTTGGCACGAAGAACTTTTTTTTGACGCCCTAGCGTGTGTGGAAAATTTCATCTGAATCGGATCAGATTTATATATAGCTCCCATATATATCTTCCATCCGATATGCCCGTTTTAAGCCACAATTTTGGTCCCATCCTTACAAAATTTTTCAAAAAATGTCATCCAAATCGAACCAGATTTAGGTAAAGTTCCCATATATATCTTTTAATCGTTTCGACTTTTAAGGCTGTAGTGGCTAGAATTTCGTTCCGAATTTTACAATATTTTTCAAGAGATGTTTTAATTGACATCCTAATACGTGTGCAAAATTGCATCAAAACCGAATCAGATTTAGATAAAACTCAAATAAAGGGTGATTTTTTGAGGTTAGGATTTTCATGCATTAGTATTTGACAGATCACGTGGGATTTCAGACATGGTGTCAAAGAGAAAGATGCTCAGTATGCTTTGACATTTCATCATGAATAGACTTACTAACGAGCAACGCTTGCAAATCATTGAATTTTATTACCAAAATCAGTGTTCGGTTCGAAATGTGTTCATTCACCGTTCAGCGATGAGGCTCATTTCTGGTTGAATGGCTACGTAAATAAGCAAAATTGCCGCATTTGGAGTGAAGAGCAACCAGAAGCCGTTCAAGAACTGCCCATGCATCCCGAAAAATGCACTGTTTGGTGTGGTTTGTACGCTGGTGGAATCATTGGACCGTATTTTTTCAAAGATGCTGTTGGACGCAACGTTACGGTGAATGAACACATTTCGAACCGAACACTGATTTTGGTAATAAAATTCAATGATTTGCAAGCGTTGCTCGTTAGTAAGTCTATTCATGATGAAATGTCAAAGCATACTGAGCATCTTTCTCTTTGACACCATGTCTGAAATCCCACGTGATCTGTCAAATACTAATGCATGAAAATCCTAACCTCAAAAAAATCACCCTTTATATATCATTTATGAGTTTCAACTTTAAGGCTGTAGCCACAATTTTCGTACCGTCATAAGAAAATCGTAGATGATTTTATTCGATATTTCATTAGATATTTCATAAGAAAATCGTAGATGATTTTATTCGATATTTCATTAGATATGCAAAATTAAAGTCTGATTAAATTCGGATATAAGTGCAATATATTAAAAGTATTACGTATACTCGGTGGTGAAGGGTATTATATAGTTGGCACCGCCCGACTTTTACCTTTCCTTACTGGTTTTTTATTTCGTATTTACTCTAAACACATACAGATAATCGTTTGCACCAAACAATATTTGTAGCTTTCACAACAATTTTACTAAGAAATGCCGATTATGAAATCATCTTTGTCCAAAATGGTGATTTTGGAGATTTATATAAAAAATTCTGTAAAAATCGCTTTTTGAAGACACTTTACAAATATACCCGAGGTGGGTGGTGGGTATCCAAGGTTCGGCCCGGCCGAAATTAACGCCTTTTTACTTGTTTTGTAGCGGTTTAAAAAGTTTTTGTTAATTGCCTTTTTTTGGCTGCGGACAGCCCAGCCTCAACAATTTTTAACAACAGCTTGACCGAACTCTAGTACCCGCCTCATTAATTTTTGTTCTGGGCCCGAAGACCTCTCATACAAGCCTTATCGGCTTGATACATTTAATTCCGTTTTAAATTAAGACATTGGAAGTGAAGATGTTGTATAAAGTTTACTTCATTTTGTTTCCATGGTATAGTAATTCGAAATTAGTTTTTTCAAAATCTCCCCAATTGAGACAAAATCCGACACTGTGCGCTGCTCCTAATACTAATTGCACCCACATCATCGACTATCTAGGTTAGGTTAGGTTAAAGTGGCAGACTCAGTTAGACGTATTAGTCCATTGTGATACCACAGAAACAGAAGAAGGAAGATGCCTTCTGGTTCCTATCGTTAAACCATCCAGATCGCTTTAAAAAACCCAACAACTTGGCAATGTTCACATACTCTAAATCAGACAGGTTCAAAGAAATGAAAACCTAAAGTGAAACTCCTTCTGACTGTCATTGCAGGACACACACACACACAGAAGGTGTTCTATAGTCTCTTCATCTTTGATGTCCTCACAGCTTCTGCAAGCGTCGTTCCGTCTGTCAGCATATTTTGCGATTAGACAGTGTAATGACAGACGCAATTGCGGACACAATGGCTGAGACGTCTGTTCTAGCCAATGACAGCAAAGCAGGGACCTCTACAAGTCTTGATTATGCCACATAGTTTTGAAATGCTCACAGCCCCCTCTTTGTGTCTATCTATTATTCGTTGTCCATCGGGCCTGGTCCTGAAAACTTAGCTTACATGTCGCTCGAGGCATACCCACAGATTCCAGTATCCTTGAAATGTGTAAGGTAGTTCCTAGTCTCGCACGCTCGTCCGCTTTGCCATTCCCTGGGATATCTCTGTGGCCCGGCACCCAGAACAAGTGAATTTTGAACTGTTCAGCCATCTCGTTGAGAGATCTGCGAATTGACCAGTTCTAAATAGATCTCCTGGTCGTTTAGTTTGGAACCATCCGCAAGCCACAAACAAGCCAACCTTTGCATCCTGTTGACTATTAAACAGTAGGTGGACTTTTGAAGCACCTTCCACCAGACTACAACACCATATAGTATTATAGGTCTGACAACTGCAGTATATACCCAATGCATACCCCCAACTTTTGTTAATGGCTCTTTTGCAGATGTATAGGGAAAGAGTTGCCCTTCTGGACAGGGGCTACTGCAGGCAACTTGTATCTACTGCTGAAAAGAACTACTTCTGTCTTGCACGGATTTACGCTTAGACCACTTTCGGTGGTCCACTTCGCTGTTGCACGTAGAGCTCTTAGAGTGCTGGGAAACTTCCCCTAACCGAAAATACCATGTCGTCAGCATATGCGACCACTTTTACACCTTTTTCTTCCAGAAACAATAATAAAAAGTCTTTTGCCAACAACTTGTCAGAAGAACGATAAACAAGCGATTTCGTAGTCTAGTTTTTTCAGATAAGTAGCTAAAGTAAAACAATGACATAGGAAATGCTCCAATGTCTCATCATCTTCCCCGCATGTTCTAAAAATGCTATCACTTGGTGCACCGTTTTGACATAAGTGATCACGTTGTTCTATGTTTCCCGTTATGATACCGAAAGCTTTACTGGCCTCATTTTCCCCATAGGATTTTCGCCGTCCTACCGACCGTTTCGCTGTTCCATAGTCTTCCACAATCGCATTCGTCGCTCAAGCCCATAACTCGGACTGCGGCTACCCGCAAGTAGCTAAGTAGCTAAAGTAAAACAATGACATAGGAAATGCTCCAATGTCTCATCATCTTCCCCGCATGTTCTAAAAATGCTATCACTTGGTGCACCGTTTTGACTTAAGTGATCACGTTGTTCTATGTTTCCCGTTATGATACCGAAAGCTATACTGGCCTCATTTTCCCCATAGGATTTTCGCCGTCCTACCGACCGTTTCGCTGTTCCATAGTCTTCCACAATCGCATTCGTCGCTCAAGCCCATAACTCGGACTGCGGCTACCCGAAAGGCTTCGGGTTAACCAATTTTATTGACGGCAGTTCTCTGGCCTTCACTACCAAATCGTCTGATTTCTCATTTTCAGTTACTCCGCTATGGCGCGGTACGCAAACGATGCGGATGTTGCCATCCTCAGAGAAGGCGTTAATATCCTTCCAACACTGTTCGTGATCTTACCGTCCTGTTGTTATTGCCCTTATGGCCTGCTAACTTTCCGTAAAGATGTTTATTCTTGACGTCCTCGCGTTAACACCACACCACCTAGCGCAATCCGTGATTGCCCGGATATCCACCTGCAGGACCGTATTATGGTCAAGCAGTCTAAAATAGATCTCAGTCCCTGGGTTCTCTATATAGACCCCCAGGCTCACTCTGTCCTCTAGCTTTGATCCATCGGTGTAACTTGATATTCCAGATGGCAGTACTAGGGTTCCGTCAATCCCAGACTGTGCCAATGGCAGCAGTGCCTTGCACTTGACCTCAAGTGTCGTCTCAGGTATCTGATAGGAAAACTCTTCCATTCCTTCCAGGTTTCCTTTCGTCGCTTCGATTGTACCGCGGTGGTATAAGCTGCTCCTATCCTCAATCAATTCTCACATAGTGTTAAATCTCATAGCCGCAGTGGCTGCCTCACACTTAATCTGTATGTCTATGGGTCGGATATCTAGAATAGTCTCCAGTGCCCCAGTGGGCGTGGTCCTCATCGCTCCGCCTATGGCAAGACAACTTATTCTCTGAACCTGTTGTTGGAATTTTTCTCCATCGCAGTCCACCAAACTACTGAGGTGTAAGTATCGGTCTAATCACGCTTTTGTAGATCCAGTGGACTATCCTCTACATATTGCCCAACAAATGTGACCCCCTTAGTGGCACTTCCAATTAAGTTTCCTGTCCAAAACCACACATAAGTATTTGATTTGATCTCTAAGTTTACATTGAGATCCCTAAGTCTAGCCCAGTCGTGTGCCATCTGTAAAACCCTTTCGGCCCTTCTGCATAGCTGTATTATAACATCGTCGTAGCAGACGGGCTCAAATCCCTCCTCAGTCAGCATCTGCAATAGGTCTTTTATTGTGGTCACCCATACACTCATAAAATGCTTATCTTAAATATTAGTTAACTACATAATACTCATTAGTTAATGATATTTGCCAACGATTAGTTTAAAATTCCTAAACAGTGAAAAAATAAACGTTATACGAATAAAACTAACATCTCTAGATTATAGATAAAAAAGCTTACAATTCAATTGGAGTTAAAAATTTTCCTTAAACGATTATTTTTGAAATAATCGAGAATTTTACTAAGCATTCGCAAAACCATATCATCGTTGACAATATATTTTCTGAAATTTCTTACTGAATGAACTATTTAAGGAAATAAAGATTTTTTAATTCAATATAACTTAAGCGTTAATTCCCTATCCCATTTCTTGAGTTTACTAATACATGCTCGAAATTAAGAACAATTTAATTAACACACTTCTAATGGTGAGATATTGTGTCTATAAAGAGAACACGACAAAGCTGAACAAAATAAGCATGGCCTTCTTTGACGAAAAGAAGTGAGAAAATGTTTTGCTTTTGTGTTGTTAGTATATATTGAAATGGGAAAATAGTCGAAGGCTCAAACAATACTGATGTGGATGAATGCGAAGAGCGTGAACATTGTAAACAGAAGGTTCTTGGACAATTGCAATGTTTCGTATTAAATTTGTATTCTTCACAATAGCTGAGCAATTGATAGCGTGGGCATGGGAGGCAGGCGGAAATAAATGGGTTGAGTAATTAAAGAGATTTTTTTCAAAAAATTTTATCTTTCATTTTCAATGCTCTTTAGTTCATATTATACCTGTGGGAAGTTGAAAGTTGACTAGTACTATGTATAAACAATTTCGTCGCTGTAAAGAAATTGTTGAACTTGCAACGAGCATGTTATTCATAAGCGACATAGGAAGTTCAATATTTCCCAAATTTAGTTCATTTTAACTAATGATGAGGTTCAGAATTTTTTGAGTGTAGGAGTGACGACTAAATCCCTCACTGTGGCGTGTCCTATGTCAACTTCAGCCTTATTTGTATGTCGTGGGACACACAATTTATCCACCTGTTCCTTAGCATGTGGTTTATCCAGAGTCTAAGGACCGGGTCCAACAGATACTGGTCTTAGGATTGGATCAGTGTGTCGGTTCGCAGATTGTTAAAAGCCCCCTCTTATCGAAAAATTCTTCTATTTTCTGCACAAACTCGCGCAGGGCAGTCTCCACCGACCTTTCATTGACAAAGACATGCTATTTGTATCTGTGCATTTTCGTAAAATGTCCTTTTCTTTATCATGGTGTCCACAATACGTTAAATGGTTTTGAGTAGAAGGGACGTAAGGGTTATAGGTCTCTTACCCTTTGGTGTCGCATAACTTGCCTTGCCTGGCTTGGGTACAAATACGACCCTGACCTCCTTCCAGGCTTTCGTAGTAATATTCCATCAAGTCCAGGTGACTTAAATGGTTTGAAGCACCTCTTCACCATAAATTCAGTAATGATAAGCCTTCGATCATTGTTATTCCAAAATTCCGGTGTCTCCGTGAGTCCCGTCGTGTCGTGTTGAAAATGGGCTTTCAAAAGCCTCAACATGGGCTCTGTTGTTTCTGTTCTCACTCCCATGTCATCTACTAACGTTTCAGTTTGACCATGAGTTTTTAGAGATATGTTTTCATCATGGCGGCGTTATTTACGGACCTCTTTCCCAATATTGCGAATCTCCCCGGTCATCCAGGGTTTTTCTTGGGCTGATTTCCTTTCCCGAATAGGACAACTATCTTCGAAACACCACAGCAGTGCAGTCGTAATCCTGCTGACATTATCATCAATGTCTTCTATGCTTGGACAATCTAAATTATCTTGCCCAAGTCTTCTTCTAATTATGTTATTCCGGAAGCTTATCGGATGCGGCGCTGCCGCGCCTTTCTACCCCTAATGTAGCGATGGTCAAAGAAAGAATGGACACCCTCCAATCCTGAACCTCCTCAATTAGATTTTTCGAACATATCGTCATATCTAAAACCTCTTCCCTAATAAAGGTAGCAGTGTTACCAATATTTAGTATTATTAGGTCGTTAGTATTCAAAATTCTGCCGTGTCGGAGCGTCGAAAGACAAATAAATTGATGTCAGGTATGCTCCACCGTCTCCCTGTCTCATCACTGTTGCATCCGACGTTTACAACTCTGGGGAAAACATAAAATTTAAATTTCTACGACAAATAACGTAGGTCCTCGGCCGATTACCAGCGTTAGCATATAATACTCTGATCGTCATAACTAGCCATGTCCGTCCGTCTGTCTGTCGAAAGCACGCTAACTTTCGAAGGAGTAAAGCTAGCCGCTTGAAATTTGACACAAATACTTCTTATTAGCGTAGATCGGTTGGGATTGTAAATGGGTCATATCGGTTCATGTTTTGATATAGCTGCCATATAAACCAATCTTGGATCTTGACTTCTTGAGCCACTAGAAGGCTCAATTTTTATCTGATTTAGCTGAAAATTTATATAAATGTTTTGTTAGGACTTCCAACAACTTCCATAACCTGATATAGCTGCCATATAAACCGATCTGGGATCTTGACTTCTTGAGCCTTTAAAGTGCGCAATTAATATTCGATTTGGCTGAAATTTTGTACAACGGCTTTTCCCATGACCTTTAACATACGTGTCGAATATGGTCTGAATCGGTTTAAAGCCTAATACAGCTCCTTTATAAACCGATCTCTCTATTTTACTACTTCAGCTCCTAAAGGGCGTAATTCTTGCTAGATTTGGCTGAAATTTTATACAATGCCTCCAATATTCATTTCAATAATGGTCCGAAATGAACCATAACTTGATGTTGTTCCAATAACATTGCAATTGTTTTCTTTTACCCTTTGTCTGCCTAAAAAGAGATATGTGAAGAGAGATCGACAAATGCGATTCATGGTAGAGGGCATATAAGATTCGGCCCGTCCGAACCTAGCACGCTTTTACTTGTTTTTTGCTTTAAAGTTACTAAAATTAACGATAGTATTAATCGTTATCGATATTTTTTTGAAGAATATCGAATGTTGCGAATATCGATAGTTTGCGAGCTCTATTCCTTAGAGGTTCAGGTATTTTCGACCGACAACTTTTAATGAGAGTCATATATACGACTATATGTAGGATAATAATGCAAATACAAATTTGCCCAAGAACATTCCATCAAAGAACTGGAGCACACATCACTGCGTTCTGCCCGCTCCACGTTTAAGTTCAATGATGATGGACATGCTTTTATAGTCGAGTCCGAACGTCCTGCAGTAGTGCGATACCTCTTTGGGTAGAAGTTTTTACATGGCTTTTAAGCATGGCATAGTACCTCACAAATGTCGCCAGCATTAGGAGGGGATAACCACCGCTGAAAATTATTATTGTGATGTTCTCGCTAGGATTCGTTGTTTATCTTTTTTTAAAGTTTGAAAAATTTGAATAAGTTATTCGAGGGATGCTTTAAGTTGTAAGCCTTTCTTTAATATGATGCTGAACAGTAAAGACGCAATGTAGTATAAGCTCTTGTTTGTTTTAATTTTTGCAATTTCATACTAGCCCCATGATAAGTCCCCTCCTTCGGTGTAACTCTGCTAACAATGACTACGCATCTTATAAACTTTTCACATTTGCTTTAAAGCATTTTCTCTAATAAATAATAATAACCAAACATATAAGAAGTGTTTGCCAAGAAAATAAATTAACACACAAAGAGGAGTACAATCGCAGGAAGCATTTATGGGGGAAAATCAGTTTTCGTCTGCCCACCCCCAACATTGTGCCTTTTCCATATGCCGAAGGAAAAAAAAAAAATTGTAAATGGGACCAAATGAAAATCATGGGACCTATAAAAATACACATAAAGACGACGATGACGACGACAAAGCATGCATGCAAGGACTTCTTGGATATGTCTGCCTAAGTAGGGGGTTCATCTTGAATATTTTACAATTGAAACCTTTTTTTCGTAGAAATTACAAATGTAAATTTGAAAATATTTTCAAATTTCCGCCCTTATATATGAATGAGTACCGGAGAATAGACATTTTACGATGAAAACAGAAATAAATGGGACTTTTTTTAATATATCGGGGATTTTGCACAGTGACGGAGAAGTTGGATTTATGTGTTTTCTTATTTTTTTTATTTTTATACATACGTTGCCTGTTAGATGAGGTTGTAATTGCAAATCTTGATAACGTTAAAATACCACCACAAAAAGCCTGGCAATTACAATGCCATATTTCTGCTAAATTGTCTCCCATACCAATTACTCGTATAACCAAAAAGTTTTTATTTCCTCTTTTTATTGGCATTTGGTGATGAAAACTTTTCAAATTTTAAATACGACCCATTAGCAATGATACTTGTAGCATTAGAAGAACAGTAAAATATGGTGAAAACGGGTAAAGGGGCTTTACGTTATGTTCGGCCGTACAGGAGAAAAATTTTCGTTTACATGTAAACGCATACCCTCCATTTTATTTTCCCTAGATCTCAATAAGCAATATCGAAATTTTGTGGCCATCGATTCTCGTTAACCGGTGCCGAAACGACTTCTTTGTAAAAAAGAGTACATATTAATATGGTACTTATAATTAAAACACCGTTTTCTACCTTACTTAATAGCGTTCGTCTTTGAGCTTAATAAGTGATATTTGAAAAATTTACCATTGATTCTGGTACACTTAACGAAGTTTGTTATTCAAAATAGCAGAAATTTTTGCTAAAACATCAGTTTTTGTTTGCAAAACATAAGGCTGCGGTTGAATCAAACAATGTTGTCTGTTATTTCAACTAACAACATCTGCTGTTCCAAGTTCAAAAATCTGCACAATTATTGAAACGTATTATTACAGAAATTGTTTGGATTACTTTAGGCATTTTTTTCAAATTTTTTTTTGGAAACTTTGTTAAAGGTGGTGATTCTAATTTGTGGCATATTATTGAAAAAAAGCTACCTGATCCAAAGAATGGGGGTATATTCATTTTGTCATTCCGTTTGCAAGACAGCGAAATATTCATTTCCGACCCTATAAAGTATATATATTCTTGATCAGAGGAAGAATCTAAGACGATCTAGCCATGTCCGTCCGTCTGTCTGTTGAAATCACGCTACAGTCTTTAAAAATAAAGATATTGAGCTGAAACTTTGCACACATTCTTTTTTGTCCATAAGCAGGTTAAGTTCGAAAATTGGTTTATATTGGATTATATCTTGACTTCCGATCCGCCGATTTAGGGTCTTAGGCCCATAGAAGCCACAGTTACTATCCGATTTTGCTGAAATTTTGGACAGGATATTGTGTTAGGCCCTTCAACATCCTTCTTCAATTTGGACCAGATTGGTCTAGATTTGTATATAGCTGCCATATAGACCGTTCCGCCGATTTAGTATCTTCAGCCCTTAAAAACCACATTTATTACTCGATTTTGCCAAAATTTGGGACAGTGAGTTCTTTTAGGCCCTTCAATATCCTTCGTCAATTTGGCTCAGATCGGTTCATATTTGGATATTGTTGCCATATAAACCGATCTCTCGATTTAAGGCTTTGGATCCATAAAAGTCGTATTTATTGTCCGATATTGCCGAAATTTGGGACAGTGAGTAAGCTTAAGCCCTTCGATAGCCCTCTTGATATAGCCCCTATATGGACCGATCCGCCGATTTAGGGTCTTAGGCCCATAGAAGCCACAGTTACTATTCGATTTTGCTGAAATTTTGGACAGGATATTGTGTTAGGCCCTTCAACATCCTTCTTCAATTTGGCCCAGATCGGTCCAGATTTGGATATAGCTGCCATATAGACCGATATCTCGCTTTAAGCTTTTGAGCCATCAAAGGCGCATTCATTGTCCGATGTCGCCGAAATTTGGGTGGCCATAAAAGGCGCATTTATAAACCGATTTTTTTATGCTTTTCGACATGCGTGTCGTATATGGTTCAGATCGCTTTATTTTCAGATACAGCTACTAAAAAGACCAATATTATGTTATACACAATTGAACAATGACTTGTACATATTAGTATTTGGTTCAAATCGGAACAAATTTCGATACAGCTGCTATGGGGGATAAGGTATGCAGTTTTCACCGGATTTGGAGGAAAGGTGGTCCAGATTGGCCAATAACTTGATATAGCTCATGTATATTTGTAAAAGTCATTCAAAGAACTTGACAAACTCGATCCATGGTGGAGGTTATATAAGATTCAGCACGGCCGAACTTAGCTCGTTTTTACTTGTTTAAAGTTGAAACTGAAAATTCAACCTATAGTGAATTAATGGTAAAGGTTAGATTGTCCCATCAGGACAATATGGATATCAAATGAAAGGTGTTGGAAAGTAGAATACGAATATGGTATTAAAATTTGGATCTAAGTACCCATCGGGCCGCCCCAACCCTAAAATTCCCCCACACAGACATATTGGGCGTTCATATCAATATGGGCCTCAAATGAAAAGTATTCGGGAGTAGATTACGAATCCTGCATACAAAGTCAGATCGAAGTGTAAGGGGTCCCCCTTCCCTCCAAAAACGCTTTAAATGGGCATATGACGCATCATGACTATATGGGACTTGGATTTTTTGTTTGCTCCGTATAATCAATAACGGCTGAACCGATTTTCTTAAAATTTTCACAGATTGTGTAAGTTTGTCTGGAAGGAAACATAGGATATATAATTTTTAAAAATTTGATGGAGGCGGTCCCTCCCCCTTACCCCAAGAACGCCATCCAAAACCAAAAGTGGACCTATATCGAATATCGAATATCGTATTAAAATCTGTGTCCAAGTACACAGCGTGCCTCCTCCACTCCTCTAAACAGATATATTCAACGTTCATGTCAATATGGGCCTAAAATGAAAAGTATTCGACAGTAGATTTCAAATATGGCATACAAAATTAGGTCAAAATTAGGTCACCTCACCCCCAAGTACCCCCAAATGGGCATATTAGGCGACCATGTCTATATGGGACTCAAATGAAAGTTATTTGGGAGTAAATTACGAATATGACATTAAAATTTTAGTTCAAGTCTAGGTGGCGCTTTTCTTTCAAAAAATAAGTCAAATAGGTTGACTGAGTAGAAAATGAATTTGATATCCAAATTTGGAGCCAAGTGTTTTGGTGGTACGCCCTAAAGCGCCCCCTAAATTGAACTTAATTTCCGGTTATGGCAATATGGAGCCCAAATCAACGGTATTTGGGAGTGGGAGTGGGGAGTGGTCGCCCCACCCCAAAACACCTTCCAAACATTTCATATTTACTGATCATGGCAATATGGGGCTCACATTAAATTGATTTGGAAGTGCAGCACGAATTTTATATCCATATTTGAGTCGAAACGATTGAGTGCCATCCCTCGCCTAAAAAGCACTTCTCAATACCCTAATTTCATAAACCACCAGATCTCGGAAATTGGTAATGCGATTCGTTGGAATTTTTTTTGGCACTCTCACAGTCAAAACAAAACATTGTTTCTATTGTATATAGAGAAAAAACTAATTTGATTTGGGGAACTGTCCCATTGATGTTTAAATTGTCAATTTGATGTTTAAATTGATTTCGGGACAAAGTCCATGGGGTCCATCATACCCTGAAACAGAATTTATTTACCGATCATGTATTTGAAAGTAGAGCACGAAGCGTATATTTACATTAAGGGCCAAGTGTCTTTAAACCGGTGTAAAAACTTACCCAGGAACTGAGAAGGGGCACACTTCTCACACATCAATGAAAGCTTTTCGATTCAAGTTTAAACTCAATGATAAGGAACTTTTTTTACAGTCGAGTCCGAATGAGGTGCCGCAGTGCGACATCTCTTTGGGGGAAATTTTTAACATGACCATGCATGGCAAATGTCGCCAGCATTAAAAGGGGATCACAACGGCTTTAAATTTTGCCCGATGTTATCGCCAGGATTTAAACTACAGTGGCACAAATTCAATATACTCATCGAGGCCAAAGTGTCCCAACCCTAAATGATATTAGAGAGTTAAAGAAGGCGCAGCGGAGCGGATCCGGTTAAGCTAGTGTACCATATTCAAATCATTGAAAAATTGATACCAACGATATTGATTGTAAAATACCATACGGTATTGTTTTGGTATTACTTGTCATTGTTGCTCTACTGTCAATACCATTGATACTATTCGTTATCAATTTTTATTTCGGTGTAGGTAACACATTTGCGTCTACTCTTCCTCATGCAGATTCTAAAATTTTTATTACTTCTATTAGTGAAGTGAAGCTTCATAGACTCTAGCAAATCATCTTCTTTTGCAGTAACTAAGGCTAGAAGACTATTCCTGTAATAAAACTTTGGAATCCTGATGGTGTTTTGATCCATGGGTTGTTTGAGGGGATTGCCTTTGGTGGCATAAACATTGCAAAAATACAGCCGTTTTCAGTTTTAGTTCGTCCTCGGATATATGCGATGGTGAGTTGTTTATTAAAAATATAGCTTTCCGCTGCTGCTTTTGTTTGTGTTAAAAATTATTTTATCTAAATTGTGCAAAGGAACTTGCGAGTTTATATATACAAAATTAACAAAAATGAATTAATTTTAGCTCAAGTACAAATAAAATATGATTCCAACCTTTAAAGATGACACCGGTCATTCATTCTGACTAAGAATGTGCAGCAATTTCAAAACAAGAAACGATATAACCAATTTACAATCCCAATCGACCTACACTAATACAAAGTAGTTTTGCAAATTTTCAAGCGCCTAGCTTTACTCCTTCGAAAGTTAGCGTGCTTTCCACTAACGGACGGACATAGAATGCCAATACGATCAAAAATATATATACATGGTTGGGTCTCAGCTTAATATTTAGATGTGTTACAAACGGAATGACTAAATTCAGATTCATATTTCAAAGCTAACTTGGGACCTTCATATACTATTTTTAATTTCTTTTTGTTTTGGGTAGGATGGAGGGAGGGGGACTGCCCTCTGGCACATCCTTTCATTTGTGTACAATTTCTTCTCAGTCATCCTACATGACAGTTTGGTGTTGTTTATTTTGGAAGGAGAGTTGTCTCCTTGATGCTAAGACCCAAAAGTCAATTTGTTTGAGTCTTTTATTGTCGCGATCTTCATGTCCTGCTGAACGGTAGGACGTGACCGAGATACTTGGATCCTTATATCAACAATAGATTTGAACTCTACTGTCATAGACCTTTCTTTTAATTCTCATATAGAAGGGTATTTAGTGGGTGGGCCGGTCCCAGATTCTGCCAAATATATATACCGGATTCTTAGTCAACTACCAAAGAACTTTAATTTGATACCCATTTTGTGATGTTGGACAATCATATCCGACCAAATTCTTATAAAAGATGTGTACTCAACTTCCAAATACCTTTCATTTGATGTCCATATTGTCCCAATTGGTAAACATGCCCTGCTGGGGGTCTTGTGGTGGGGAGGCTCCTCGGAAACCAAGGAATAAATTTTTATGTCAGATACTCTTGTTCTCTTCTTTTAAATACCTTTCATTTGATACCTGTATTGCATGAAGCGGTGAAAGTATCCTGTTGGGGGGTTTTTGGGGGGTGGGGGACCATCCCGAACACTCAGAGTAAAACTTGTATACCAAGTTTGTACTCTTCTCTTAAATATCTTTAATTTGATACTCATATTGTCCCAATCACTTGGAGTGAGTTTTGGGATGGGGCGTCCCCCCCATCCCCAATACTTTATATGATGCCAATATTTTATACCAATTTCGTGTTTTTGGGGTACCATAAGGTGGCATTACAAAAATTAAATAGGTGCATCCATCTCCAAGATATGGCGTTTTTGAAAAGTGAGGTATGGGGGAGGGTCCGCCACACTTGGAATATCAAAAAACGAAGTACCCTATTTTCACTGCTCATTGTTCATTTTTATATAACAGATATGGGAGCTGTATCTAAATCTGGAACGATTTGTTTGAAATTAACTAGTGATATCAAGAGACATGAGAGAAACCTTGAGAATTGATTAACAAACTACCATATTATTGCAATATTAGTCCAGATTGCACGAACATATATATGGGAGCTTTATCCAGATCTAAACCGATGTTTTCAATTTTCAATAAGCTTTGCCTCTAGGCCTAACAGCTTCTGCTAAATTTAAAGGTAAATTCGATAAAAATTGCGACCTGGACTTTGTATACAAATTAACAAAAGGATATAGCTAAATCGAATTAGAAATTTATTCTGATACGATCTTTGTGCCTATTGAGGCCAATCAATATCTCTTCCTTCTGTGTGTTACCAATAAATTCGCAGTTTTAATGCCCTTTACCACAAAAGTGGTAAAAAGTAAAAAAGACGACATTGAGTGGTCTGATAAATATAGGTCGGAGTACAAAATATTGGTCTTTTTGGCAGCTAAATCCAAATATAAACAGATCAGAACCATATTAAGGTCGGATGTTAGGAGGCCTTAACCTATTCACTGTTTCAAGTTTCAGCGAAATCGGGTAATAAATAACGCTTTTATGGGCTTCAGACCCTTTATCGGGAGACAAAGGCAGCTATATCTAAATATAGTTCGATCTGAACAATATTAAGTCAGATGTCGGAAAGCCTAAAATTACTCACTGTTTAAAATTTCAGCGAAATCAGGTAATAAATAAAGCTTTTATGGGCTTCAGACCCTTTATCGGGAGATCGGTCTATATCTAAATATAGTCCGATCTGAACCATATTAGGGGCAGATGTCCGGAAGCCATAACTACTCACTGTTTAAAATTTCAGCGAAATCGGATAAAAAATAAAGCATTTATGGGCAATAGATCCTTTATAGGCAGATCGGTCTATATAGCAGCTATATCCAAATATGGTCCGATTTGGCCCGTTTAAGAACTTAACCAGCGTGCATCAAAAAGACGTATCTGAGCCATAATTCAGCTTAATATCTCAATTTTTGAAGGCAGTAGAGGGATTACAACAGACGGACGGACATAGTTAAATTGTCTTAGAATTTTACGACGATCCGAAATATATATACTTTGTAGGGTCGGAAATTGATATTTCGATGTGTTGCAAACGGAATGACTAAATGAATATCTTACGGTGGTTGGTATAATAAAAACAAAAGTATTTAAGTTTTTGTTTTGTCTTTTTTATACCCTCCACCATAGGACTTTCGGACCATACTAATTTCGTCATTCTGTTTGTAACACCTCGAAATATGCGTCTGAGACCCCATAAAGTATATATATTCTTGATCGTCATGTCATTTTAAATCGATCTAGCCATATGCATCCGTCTGTCCGTCCGTCCGTCTGTCTGTCGAAAACACGCTAACTTTCGAAGGAGTAAAGCTAGCCGCCTGAAATTTTGCACAAATACTTTTTATTAGTGTGGGTCGGTTGGTATTGTAAATGGGTCCAATCGGTCCATGTTTTCTTGTAGCTGCCATATAAACCGATATTGGGTCTTGACTTCTTGAGCCTCTAGAGGGCGCAATTCTCGTTCGATTTGGCTGGAATTTTGCACGAGGTGTTCTGTTATGACTTCCAATAACTGTGCTAAGTATGGCTGAAATCGGTATATAAAATGATGAAGCTGCCATATAAACCGATCTGGGATCCTGACTTCTTGAGACTCTTGAGGGCGCAATTCTTATCCGATTGGAATGAAATTTTGCACGACGTGTTTTGTTACGATATCCAACAACTGTGTTATGTATGGTTCAAATCGGTTCATAACCTCATATAGCTGTCATATAAACCGATCTGGGATCTTGACTTCTTGAGCCTCTAGAGGACGCAATTCTTAACCAATTTGAATGAATTTTGGCACGTAGTATTTCGTTACGATATCCAACAACTGTGCCAAATGTGGTTTAAATCGGTTCATAACCTGATATAGCTGTCATATAAACAGATCTGGGGACTTGACTTCTTGAGCTTCTAGAGGGCTCAATTTCTATCCGATGTGGCTGAAATTTCGCAAGACGTTTTTTATTGTTACTTTCAACAACTATGTCAAATAAAGTACAAGTCGGTTCATAACTTGATATAGCTGCCATATAAACTGATCTGGGATCTTGACTTTTTGCCTGAAATTTTGTACGACGGATTCTCTCAAGACCATTAACATACGTGTTTGTTATGGTCTGAATCGGTCTATAGGCCGATACAGCTCCCATATAAATCGATCTCTCTATTTTACTTCTTGAGCCCACAAAGGGCGCAATTCTTATTCGAATTGGCTGACATTTTACACAGGTCTCCAACATATAATTGTGGTCCAAACCGGACCATATCTTGATATCGTTTTAATAGCAGAGCAAATTTTTTCTTATATCCTTTTTTTTGCCTAAGAAGAGATGCCGGGAAAAGAACTCGACAAATGCGATCCTTGGTGGAGGGTATATAAGATTCGGCCCGGCCGAACTTAGCACGCTTTTACTTGTTTTATTTTAATTGAGAATACATTACCGCAATTTTTGTTCATGCCGTCTTGAAAATGACATTGGGTAAGTGGCGTCTCCAATTGCACATACACAAATTTAGTCGGGTTTTGAACGTATCCAATCTTTTCAGCTTCTCAATAGCTATGTTGGCAAAGGCGTCAAGAATGTTATTCTTAACATATGCTCAACATAAATCACGGATTTCAAATAACTCCGTTTCGACCATTGGAGATCGCCTCTGTTTGAGATGACCCGGTCGTGGAATTGTTGTCGCAACAAATTCTTTGAGTTTTGTGCCGTGTTTCCTGCGGCTCCATTTTGCTGAAACCACACGTTTCTAAGGTTAACTTCTTCTAGGCTTGGTAGAAAAAATTTCTCGAGCATGTTCCTATAACATGCTCTGTTCACTGAAACTCCGCGTTCGTTTTCTTCAAAACTATTAGGATCAATTATTCCCAACGCTACACTTCCATTCTCCCGAAATGAGTTGTCCCACGACAGAATCATATTACGTCAAGAACGAGTCTGTCAGGAGGAATTTGAAAGCGAGTACGTTTCGTAGCAACGTGAGCGACCGTTAGAAAAGAGACTCTTGAAGGCGAAGGCCCGCTGCTCCCTAGACCAGAGTATGATGGCAACTGACTGGAGAGAGAAACAAACTTGGGGACACCCACCTCCAGATGTGAGTCCATGGATTCTGAAATACTAACGTTGCACTTATACGGGATAACATTTTGCAATTGTCGCCCCAACTTTTTCATAGTGTTACACTTTTTGCATTTTCAATCGAAAATGTTCATAGGCCTTTTCTTCTGTTCAAACAAAATTTCCTGAATAATAGCCGCTGATTTTAAGTGCGATTTTCTCCACCGTATATTAGGCATGATGTAGGAAATGTAACATATTTCCACCCTCTGTAAGTAACACCATTACAAACGAATACTACCACCGATGGTGAGAAAACTTTTCTTGGACAAACGAATGCAAAATTTCGATTCCTGTGCAACATGTCGAACTACACTTTTTAGCACAATCGAAACCACCATACATTTCTTTGGGGCATCCTGTACAATCGTACATGCGTACATATGCAGATTCAAATCACACATGCTTCAACACAAGTTTTAGCATATAAATGACGAAAACGCCATAAAACACATTTTAATGATCAATATTCTTAAACCATTCACCACAAGATGGGGGTGTACTAATTTCGTCATTCCGTTTGTAGCACCTTTAAATATTTGTCTAAGACCCTATTAAGTATTCATATTCTTTATCGTCACGGCATTTGAAATCGATCTAGCTATGTCCATCCATCCGCCCGTCCATCTGTCGGAAGCACGATAACTTTCAAAGGAGTAGAGCTAGGCGCCTGAAACAAATACTTCTTATTAATATAGGACAGATGGGATTGTTAATGGTCCAAATCGGTTCATGTTCAGATATAGCTCCCATATCAATCGTTTTTCTGAATACACTTCTTGATCATACAGAGAACGCAACTTTTATCCAATTTCGCAAAAATTTTGCATGATGACATTTCTTATGACCTCCATTAGATGTACAAAATACGGTCCAAATCGGTCCAAAACCTCATATACCAAGTATGTTCCGAATCGTTTTAAAACCTGATATTTTTTATACCCTCCACCATAGGATGGGGGGTATACTAATTTCGTCATTCTGTTTGTAACTACTCGAAATATTCGTCTGAGACCCCATAAAGTATATATATTCTTGATCGTCGCCGTCCGTCTTTCTGTCGCAAGCACGCTAACTTCCGAAGGAATAAAGCTAACCGCTTGCAATTTTGCACAAATACTTCTTTTTAGTGTAGGTCTTTGGTATTGTAAATGGGCCATATCGGTCCATGTTTTGATATAGCTGCCATATAAACCGATCTTGGGTCTTGATTTCTTGAGCCTCTAGAGTGCGCAATTCTTATCCGATTGGAATGAAATTTTGCACGTCATGTTTTGTTATGATATCCAACAACTGTGCCAAGTATGGTTCAAATCGGTCCATAACCTGATATAGCTGTCATATAAACCGATCTTGGGTCTTGACTTCTTGAGCTTCTTGAGGGCGCAATTCTTATCCGATTGGAATGAATTTTTGCACGTAGTATTTTGTTATGATATCCAACAACTGTGTCAAGTATGGTTTAAATCGGTTCATAACCTGATATAGGTGACATATAAACCGATCTGGGATCTTGAGCCTCTAGAGGTCGCAATTGTTATCCGTTTTGCCTGAAATTTTGTACGATGGATTTTGTCATGACCATCAACATACGTGTTTATTATGATCTGAATCGGTCTATAGCCCGATACAGCTCCCATATAAATCGATCTCTCTATTTTACTTCTTGAGCCCACAAAGGGCGCAATTCTTATTCGAATTGGCTGACATTTTACACAGGTCTCCAACATATAAATAAATTGTGGTCTAAACCGGAGCATATATTGATATCGCTCTAATAGCATAGCAAATCTTTTCTTATATCCTTTATTGCCTAAAAAGAGATGCCGGGAAAAGAACTCGACAAATGCGATCCATGGTGGAGGGTATATAAGATTCGGAGGGGGTATAAGATTCAAAATAATAGCTCCTCATAACGTTTCTCTCCCAAACCCGTTAATTTTATTGAATAAACAGACAAATTTGAAAATGTTATGATGTTTAGTTACCGTTAAACTCAAATCAGTTAAAATGTTCACAAGTTTTCATTGCAATGGGACAAGGAAAGCACTCCACGAAAAACCCCAGAATTTGATCAAATAGCTGGTATCTGATGGAAATCGTATTCGGGTATGTGGAAATTAATTGACTGTTGCTAACAAAATTATCATTAAAGCTCTTATGTTCAAGTTTAAAATAAAATCACGTCAGTGAAGAGAGATCATTATGCTTACCGAGGAACTAAGAAAATTCTTAATATACCTGAAAGTGTGGTAAATATACTCCGGAGTAACAATTTGAATGCGTATAGTCTAAGAACGTTGCCCCTTCTTTCCGCTAAACACATTGCCAGGAGATTGACTTTTGCTTAAGTTCCATGAAAAATGGCTAAAAGTTATTTCCACGGATGACTTCCAATTTGTGTTACCAAGCGAAAAAATCGCGTGGTGCTTCTTAAAAAATCAGGGTTGTTTCAGCAATGTGCTATGGGGTTAGTTTTCATATCAAAATATGGGACAAATATATTGGATTATAAATATCATGGATACAAACCAACATGTCATCGTTCTTGAGAAATAGTGCTATCGTATGCCTCCTGCAAAATGCTGCTGGTTTGGGTCTTCCAACAGGATGCAAATGCAAATTTACAAATTTAGCCCGTGAACATTCCACTAAGGAACTGGGGCAATGCACTTCCAACAGGATAGTTGTCCCA
Source organism: Stomoxys calcitrans (assembly GCF_963082655.1). NCBI lineage: Eukaryota > Metazoa > Arthropoda > Insecta > Diptera > Muscidae > Stomoxys > Stomoxys calcitrans. The sequence goes on from NC_081555.1 coordinate 69,385,900, forward strand.
AAAAATAAAATATGGTTTTCGAATGAAATCAAGAAGCAAAAGCCATTGAAATGTAATATGGGGTATCTGGAGCTAAGGAAAAAAAAATACGAGGGTTGCCCTTTATATTTCGCAATCTGCAATCTGCCAACTGATAGCTCTATCGTAAAGCTTGACATTTTTGATGTTATACGTACTCAGAACGTTTTGACATACGAACGTTATTGTGTTTACAGTAACATAAAAGATGCGTCTCGCCCAAAAAATGGAATCAAATCTTGAACATTTTCGTGCGATTATTTTTTACAACTTTCGACTTTTTCAACAACATTTTTGGCGTTGAAGCTCCATTAAGGACCAGTGTTTATCGAGTGTTTGGTGAATTCAACCGGGGTCCTAGTTCACTCCAAGACGAATTTCGAGAAGGTCGTACAAAATCAGTTGTTGTTCCAATGGTTGATTGATGCTGTACGCCTACTGATATTGCAAGATCGTCATGTAACCTACCATGAGATAGGGACAACCATAGGCATTAGTGGGACCAGCATACATTCAATATTGCATGAACATTTGATCGTCAAAAAATTTTTTCGCGTTGAATCCCTTACAATTTGTCAATCGCACAAAAAGACTCATGTCGATTGGTCAAAAGAAATGCTCCAAAAATACGATCGTGGTGCTTCGAAACACGTCTATAACATTGTGATGGGTGATGAATCGTGGATTTATGCATATGAGCCCGAAAGTAAACAGCAGTCGACTGTATGGGTGTATGGCTTGCGCACGAAGAACTTTCAGGCAAATCATCGTCTGTTTTGCAATCGTACTCCTAGAACAAAGCAGAACAGTCTATTCTGAGTGGTACACAACCATTTGTTTGCCAGGTGTCTTTCAAAAAGTCAGGAGAATCAACCGCCAAATACGGATCATTCTTCACCACGACAATGCAAGCTCCCACACATCGGCTCAAACAAATCCATTTTTGAGCACTCAACCATCGAATTGATGAGTCATCCGCCGTATAGCCAAACTTGGGACCGAATGACTTCTTTTTATTCCCATACGTAAACAAGTAAAAAGGCGTTAAGTTCGGCCGGGCCGACTTTTGGATACCCACCACCTCGGGAATATACGTAAACCACCTTTCATCAAAATCTGGGGAAAATTGTATACCTTTTGTCCCATAGCAGTTATATCAAAATATGTTCCGATTTGGACCAAATACTTATAAGTACAAGTCATTGTTTAATTGTGTATAACAAAATATTGGTCTTTTAAGTAGCTTTATCTAAAAATAAACCGATCTGAGCTACATACGACACGGATTTCGAAAAGCCTAACATAAGTCACTGTGTCAAATTTCAGTGAAATCGGATTATAAATGCGCCTCTTATGGGGCCAAGACTTTAAATCGAGATATCAGTCTATATGGCAACTATATCCAAATCTGAACCTATTTGGACCAAGTTTCAGAAAAATGTCGAAGGGCCTAACTCAAACCTTATACAGAGAGATCGGTCTATATGGCAGCTATATTCAAATCTGAACTGATCTGGACCATATTGCAGAAGGAAGTCGGAAGGCTTAACCAAACTCACTGTCCTGAATTTCGGAGACATCGTACAATAAATTCACCTTTTATGGGCCCAAAACCTGAAATCGAGAGATCGGTCTATATGACAGCTATATTGAAAACTGGACCGATCTGCACCAAATTGGTGATGGATATCAAAGGGCCTAACACAATTTACTGTCCGAAATTTCAGCAAAATCGGATAATAAATGTGGCTTTTATGGGCCTATGACCCTAAATCGGAGGATCGGTCTATATGGCACCTATATCCAAATCTGAACCGATCAGAGCCAATTGAACGAAGGGTGTCGAAGGGCCTAACACAACTCACTGTCCCAAATTTCATCAAAATCGGATAATAAATGTGGCTTTTATGGGCCTTAGACCCTAAATCGGAGGATCGGTCTATATGGCAGCTATATCCAAATCTAGACCGATCTGAACTAAATTGACGAAGAATGTTGAGGGGCCTAACACAACTCACTGTCCCGAATTTTATGGGCCTAAGACCCTAAATCGGAAGATCGGTCTATATGGCAGCTATATCCAAATCTGGACCGATCTGGGCAAAATTGACGAAGGATGGCGAGGGGCATAATACAACCCACTGTCAAAAATTTCATCAAAATCGGATAATAAAAGTGGCTTTTATGGGCCTAAGACCCTAAATCGGCGGATCGGTCTATATGGGGGCTATATGAAGATATAGTCCGATATTGCCCATCTTCGAATTTAACCTGCTTATGGACAAAAAAAGAACCTGTGCAAAATTTCAGCTCAATATCTCCATTTTTAAATTCTGTAGCGTGATTTCAACAGACAGACGGACGGACATGTCTACATCGTCTTAGATTTTTACGCTGATCAAGAATATATATACTTTATAGGGTCGGAAATGGATATTTCGATGTGTTGCAAACGAAATGACAAAATGAATATGCCCCCATCCTTCGGTGGTGGGTATAAAAATAATGTAAGTGGTCAACATTTTTTGACACCTGAAGAAGCTATTGATGCGTTCAGTAAGCATGCTTTGGAGATACCTCAACCAGAGTCACAAAAGTGTTTCGACAATTGGTTCATACGCATGCAAAGTGTATAGATCTTAATGAGGAATATTTTGAAAAGCAATAAAGCAATTTTCGATGATTAATATTTGCTTTTATTCTCTAATGCCGAAATATAAAAGGCAACCCTCGTATAATTTTTGACTAATTTGTTATATGAGGTGCTCTAGTTTTGACTGCTCGATTTTTAAGTTTTTTTTTTTTTTTAAAGCTAATAAGTATGATTATTTTATGTTGTAAACCCCCATCAAAATCCACTATTTCGTAAACCTTAAACTTGAACGAAATCGTTGAAACAAAAATATATAGGGGTTGGAAGTAATATGGAATAAAATCGCAAATTGAATTAAAAAATATATTTTGGTGCTATTATTTTGACCGCAGATATAGGAATATTAATATACCCATGGGGTGGGTATCCAAAGTTCGGCACTGCCGAACCTAACACGTTCTTATACCCACCACCATAGGATGGTTGGTGAAAAAAGGGTACTAAATTTTTTGATGTTTGAAGGGAGGCGGACCGTCCCCCTTACCCTAATTTTCAGAAACGCCAGATCTCGGAGATGGTTGGTGCGATTTAAGCGAATTTTTGTGTGCTCTCATATACAATAGAACCCTAAAAATAAAAATTTGGTATCCAAATTTCGGATGGGGTACCTTGGGGTGCCGCCCCATCCAAAAACCTACCAAAAAAAAACGAATCTGATATCCAAATATGGGACCAAGTGTTTGGCCACGGGGGGGGGCCGCCTCTCCCCAAACACATCCCCAAAGTGGACAAATTTACGACCATAGCAATATGGGGCTCAAATGAAAGGTCTTTGGGAGTATAGCACGAATCTGCTATCAATATTCGCGAAAAGTGTCTATGGGGCCACCCCACCCTCATAACACCACCCATATAGAAAGTATTTGCTGACTATTGCAATATGAGGCTCAAATAAGAGGGTTTTTAGAGTAGAACACGAATCCGATATACATTTTCAAGGCCAACTCACTGAGTGGCCGCCCATCCCCCTAAACACATCCCAAGCCGGTCATGTTTGCCAACTATGAAAAAATATGGGGCTCAAATTAAAGGTATTTGGGAGTAGACTACGTATCTGAGATCTGTCGAAAATAAATATTTAAAGGAAAATTTTGCTCCATATAAAGTAAAAGAAGGCGCAGCGGAGCGGGCCCGGCTCAGCTAGTATATATATATATTCATGATCGTTTCGACGTTCTGAGTCGATCTAGCCATGTCCGTCTGTCGAAATCACGAAAGCGGCCGCTTGAAATTTTGCACAGATACTTAATGGTGATGTAGGTCGCTGGTGGTTGCAAATGGGCCATATCGGATTAGATTTGGATATAGCTTGACTTCTAAAGGTCTTACAAGCAGAAATTTTTGTCCGATTTGGTTGAAATTGAGCACGTAGTGTTCTGTGACGACTTCCTACAACTGTGCAAAAGTACGGTCCAAATCAGTCAATAACCTGATATAGCTCCCGTATACACTGATCTCTCGATTTGACTTCTTGAGCTCTTGCAATCCATGTAATGTTCTGTTATGACTTCCAACACCTGTGCCAAGAACGGTCCAAATTAGTCTATAACCTGATATAGCTGCCATATAAATCGGTTCGTAGAAGCTTTAATTTGTGATGGTTTGGCGGAAGTTTGGTATGTTGATTGAAATAATGCCCTTAAACTAAATTTATTTTGTATAAATTCTTAGCAGAATCAATGGTGGTGGGTTCCCACGAAACGGCCCGGCCGAACTTAGCACGCTTTTACTTGTTACTTGTTTAGTTTATATCTATAAAGATAATTTGACGAATGCGATCCATAGTGGATGGTATAAAAAATTCGGCCCGACTGCACCTAGAGCTATTTTACTTGTTTTATGTTTCCTCCATTTCAGGTCTGCTTGTCGGCTCTAGCATTTCATGGACATATTGCCGGTCGTAAGTGTTAAGTACCAAAGTTTGAAAATAGCCAATATCTCGGGGATGTTTTTGTTCTGCATATTATTTTACTGGGAAAGCAAAACTATCAACGTTTTGCTCACTGTTCACCCATATCTATAGTTAACAGTTTTGGGTTTTCTCAGTAAAGGCTGTTCCTTAAGTTTTATGGAGAACTTTAGATTGAAATTAAATTTGAGAAACTCGTTTGGTGTTTCCATAGTAGCATTTACTCGTTTGATTTCATTTTTTTCTTTCACAAAAAATCTTATAATTCAATATTGCAAAAATTTTTGCATGTGGCATAAAGGGAAGCAACCAAACTTCATTACCGCCTACTATGGTTTACCACTGTAGCAGGCAGTAAAGCTTGATTGCGTTAGTTTTCGTTTAATCGATTTTCAGGAAATATCTTCCAATGGGGAAACCCACATGTCTTCTCCAATTCAATACTAAAAGAGATCTGAAAGATGGATGGAAGCAACAAGTGAGGGCGTTTCGGCTACGTAAATACCCTGACAAGTAAGAGTGAATATGTGTGTATGTGTATGTGTATGTGTGTGTGAACACATGTTTACATATGCCTAACTTCCGGCAAGTGTATAAATGCCGCAATACATATTCTTCTAATTTAGTACCACTAAAATGGGACGAGGAGCTTACGAGTTGCATCATGGATTGAATATGGTATTGGGCTTTGAATAAAATGCTGCAGCCTATATTTCGCTTGCTGTTGCCACCATTTTTAGCCATCATCATCCATGTCTGTTCGAAGACCATGAGTCATAAAAGCAAAATATAATTTAGGCTTTGATTAGAATTTTTTACGTCTTATCTCCGGAATTGCTTTTTTAACATTTTTGAAGTGCTTGTTAAAGCGGAGGAGCAGAGTAGAAAAGCGGGCCTTTCATGGCTCGAAGAGAAAAGATCATGCATGCACAGTTTGTCAATTTAATATCATAATATTAGAAATTACTCAATTTGATTTGTTTGAAGGTGTCTTATAATTTGGGGTGAGTCCTTTGGGGGAAAGCCCATTAGGAGGGGGTCCACACATTCCATTTAAATCATTTTCAAAATGATTTCCCAAAACACCTGCCACACAAAATAAAATTGAGAGCGGGAGTGAAAATTCATAGAATTGCTCTTAGGGGAAAGCTAATTTATGCGTCGTTTTATGCGAATGTGAAATGGGCCAAAACCGCCTCGAGAGGCCATAGGGAATTTATGACTGCGGTTTGCGATTTTACATTTGTTTGCCCGCGTTGACACTCCATTGGAAGTGTGTGTGTCAGTGTTTGAATGGCGGCAGTCTATTAAAGCTCTCTAAATAATTAGACTATATTATGCAGCTAATTCAATGGTATTCATGAGTATTCTAATTTCCGCTATAATATTACAAAAATGGAAGAGTATTTGTGTGCATGGCTAAAAGCGATAGCATGTTTATTTGTATGATTGTTTGCAAATAGGGCTTGTGTTTGAATGGAAATATAATTAGGAGAATGTATGGAATATGCAGTCCATGGAATATCAGGAATAACTAACCTGACCAAACCAATTTAGCAAGAAGGCGAGATTTCCAGCTTAAAAAAGCGGAATTTGCAGCGAAAAGTATTCTTTACAACATTATTCTCTGGTAGTCGTTCATGTGTCAAAGTTTGCCGAATCGAATGAAGGTTAATCGGTGACTATATCAATAAAAGAACTGATTTCGATCGATTTTAAATCGCTTTCAAATTTTGGAATGATCAAATAATTTAAAGTTATAATGGGCAGACAGACAGTTCAACTCAGAAGGCTAGTTTGAGTGAATCCGTATACTTATCCAGTGCCACAGTATTAGGTGTGTAATATAAAAAGCATAAACATTTCTAAAAAAACTTAAATATTTCTAAACAAGTAAAAGCCAAGTTCGGTCGGGCCGAATCTTATATACCCTCCACTATGGATCGCATTAGTCGAATTCTTTTTCTGGTATCTCTTTTTATAAAGGATACAAGGAAATATATATATTGCTATGCTATAAGAGCCATATAAATTGAATTATTTTATCAAATGTTCCAGACCATAGTAAAAGTCATCGTGTAAAATTTCAGCCAATTAGAATAAGAATTTACCCCTTTAGTATCTCAAGAAGTAAAATAGGGAGATCGATTTCAATGGCGGCTGTATCAGGCTGTAAACCAATTCAGACCATATTTGACATGAATGTTGAAAGTGTTGGGAGAAGCCTTTGTACAAAACTTCAGCTAAGTCAGAGAAGAATTTGGCCCTCTTCAGGCTGAAGAAGTCAAAATTCAAGATCCATTTATATGGCAGCTATATATATATGGAAAGTCATAACAAGGCACCTCATTTAAAATTTCAGCCTAATCGGATGGAAATTGCGCTCTCTAGAACCTCAAGAATTCAAGACCCAAGATCAGTTTATATGGCAGCAATGTCAGGTTATAGACCGATTTCAACCATGCCAAGCACAGCTGTTTGAAATCAAAACAAAGCCCATAATGCAAAATTTCATCGAAAAAGGATAGAATTGCGCCCTCTAGAGCCTCAAGAATTCATAATCCAAGATCGGATTATGTGACAGCCAGGGACGTAGTCAGGGGGTGCGCCCTCGAGCCCGAGCCAACCCCCAAATTACTTTGTCTAAAGAAAATTTTTAAATTAAATTTATTCTAAACAAAAAATTTCAGTAACATTTTTTAAAATGATAAAAATTCAACTGCAGTAACTGCAGTCCTTGAAAGAATCGAGAGAACAGAGAGTCAGTGAAAATGGGTCTGGCCCCCTCTCGACACTGATACTACCCGTGTTGTTATATGGTTCTGAGGGATGGATACTTGCAAAAGCAGACGAGGCAGTGTTTGAGAAAAAAGATTCTTCGTAAAATATATGGACCAGTTTGCGTTAATGGATAATAAAGGAGTAGTATGAACCACGAGCTGTATGATCACAATAGCATATTTACACGTATTAAAATACAACGGCTGCGTTGTCTAGGTCATCTTGTCAGAATGAATGAAGAAACTCCAGCAAAGAAGTCTTTTAAAGGCACACACAGTGGTACACGCAAACCGGGACGACCAAAAGCCCGATGGAGAGATCAAGTGGTGTGAGAAAACTCGAAACTTGGTGTCAAAGATTATAAAATGAGCGCAGAAGACCGCTCATTTTTATACCCTCCACCATAGGATGGGGGGTATACTAATTTCGTCATTCTGTTTGTAACTACTCGAAATATTCGTCTGAGACCCCATAAAGTATATATATTCTTGATCGTCGTGACATTTTATGTCGATCTAGCAATGTCCGTCCGTCTGTCCGTCCGTCTGTCTATCGAAAGCACGCTATCTTCCGAAGGAGTAAAGCTAGCCGCTTGAAATTTTGCACAAATAATTTTTATTAGTGTAGGTCGGTTGATATTGTAAATGGGCCATATCGGTCCATGGTTTGATATAGCTCCCATATAAACCGATCTTGGGTCTTAACTTCTTGAGCCTCTAGAGGGCGCAATTCTCATCCGATTTGACCGAATTTTTGCACGACGTGTTTTAGTATTACTTCTAACAACTGATCTTGGGTCTTGACTTCTTGAGCCTCTAGAGTGCGCAATTCTTATCCGATTAGAATGAAATTTTGCACGACGTGTTTTGTTATGATATCCAACAACGGTGCCAGGTATGGTTCAAATCGGTCCATAACCTGATATAGCTGTCATATAAACCGATCTTGGGTCTTGACTTCTTGAGCCTCTAGAGAGCGCAATTCTTATCCGATTAGAATGAAATTTTGCACGACGTGTTTTGTTATGATATCCCACAACGGTGCCAAGTATGGTTCAAATCGGTAAATAACCTGATATAGCTGCCATATAAACCGATCTTGGGTCTTGACTTCTTGAGCCTCTAGAGAGCGCAATTCTTATCCGATTGGAATGAATTTTTGCACGACGTGTTTTGTTACGATATCCAACAACTGTGTCAAATAAGGTTCAAATCGGTTCATAAACTGATATAGCTGCCATATAAACCGATCTGGGATCTTGACTTCTTGAGCCTCTAGAGGTCGCAGTTATTATCCGATTTGCCTGAAATTTTGTACGACGGATCCTCTCATGACCATCAAAACACGTGTTTATTATGGTCTGAATCGGTATATAGCCCGATACAGCGATGGGCTATATCTGACTATATGTTCATATAGCCCCAATATAGACCGATCCGCCGATTTAGTGTCTTGGACCCATAAAAGCCACATTTATTATCCGATTTTGTGGAAATTTGGAACAGTGAGTTGTGAAATTCCAGTCGATATCCTTCTTTAATTTGGCTTAGATCGGTCCAGATGGATATAGCTGCTATATCGACCGATCTCTTGATTTAAGGTTTTGAGCCCATAAAGGACGCATGTATTGTCCGATTTTGCCGAAATTTGGGTTGTGTTGCGCCCTTCGACATCCTTTTTAAATTTGGCCAAAATCGGTCCAGATTTGGATATAGCTGCCTTATAGACCGATCTCTCTATTTAAGGTTTTGACTCCATAAAAGGCGCATGTATTGTCCGATTTCGTCGAAATTTGGGACAGTGAGTTGTGTTGGGGCCATCGACATCCTTCTTCAATTTGGCCCATATAGAATCAGATTTGGATGTAGCTGCGTATATAGACCGATCTCTCGATTTAAAGTCTTGGCCCCATAAAAGGCGTATTTATAATCCGATTTCACTCAAATTTGACACAGTGACTTATGTTAGGCTTTTCGACATCCGTGTCGTGTTTGGTACGGATCGGTTTATTTTTATATATAGCCACTTAAAAGACCAATATTTTGTTATACACAATTGAACAATGACTTGTACTTATTAGTATTTGGTTCAAATCGGAACATATTTCGATATGGCTGCTATGGGGCATAAGGTGTGCATTAATGCCCTTTTACATGTTCAGTATATTAACTGCATCTATTTTCGGATGAAAAATTGCAGAAAAAACCACACCGTGGAAGAATCCGGAAGAGAAAGTGAACTTGGTTCGGTCTTATCTTACGCCGACCGCACGTTGACATAGCGAGAAATGTCATAGACTGAAATCCGCAAGGATGGAGGGCGGGCGCGCCCGAAATCCACACATATATAGTGGAATCAAGCCAAGGCTGTGCCCAATGATAGAGTACTGCAGAGAGCTTGTTTATGCCATATATTTATACTGAACTTTTTACTTTTTGTGTAATATACGGCATATTTCATTCCAATTATAAAAAATGACATATATTTATACTCTTAATGCCGAAGTTATTCTGCGGAAGACAAGCTTAATGCAACTTTAGTTCTCCTAAAATTTAAGATGGGTAAGTTCAATTGGAAGATTCAGACAATAAGTTCGTATAAATCCTCCGATGTGACCTCTTAGATGAACAGAAATTCAACAAAATCTAAGTAGAGCACAATTGGCTAAATAATTTAAAATTCTGAATGAATTAGTTGCGCAGTGTCATTGAGTCCCGATTATTTTGGTTTTTATGACAATCCTAATTTTAATTTGTTTTGGCACTCAATTGAAAAATTTAGTTTATTTATGTAAACGTTCCACAGCGGTGAGAGTAGGTAAACAAAATTAGCAGTGCCTCCAAAAGGAGGTTAGTTCACCGTCACCAGCAGCGTGTGTTTATTTAAAAGATTTTTTGTTTTGCTTTGTGGCACTAATGAACTTATGGTCCAGTGAACCAACAATCCACCTTGTCACTCCACAGGGAGGCATTTCGTTGGGCCCATGGTGCTTTGTGGAATATCATGAGGTGTTAATGGCTATTTAATTGATTTTCCAAAAGGTCTGATGGTCGTTTCTGTTGATGCCAGTTTTCGATGCGGTGCTTTGGAGTCCCAACCCGAACTAAATTAAAATATTTATATGGCAATTTGAGAAATGTGTGTAACAACATTGAAGTTGAAGAGCACCATTTCGATTTACGCAAATTGCTCATGTCGATGCCAATGATGATGGCGGTGATGCTGATGGCGTTGGTGATAATAATGGTGATGTTGACTCTCTCTTTGTTCGTCTCTAGTTTGATTCTGTATGTTTGGCAATTGATTGTATGCCCATTGATTTCAAACAATTTATTAGACAATTTATTCTACCGATGGACTATTTGGCTGGAAGTGATATTTCATGTTGTTGTTAAGCGGCAAACAGGTAATCTTCTCAACTTTTTGGAAGGCTTATTTGGGAGTTGTCATCAATTTATTTACTATGTGTTGAGTCATAGCAATCCTCTTATTTGTGGGTCCAGCAATTGCATATTATATCATGTAATAGCTTAGTAAACAACAAGTAAAAGCGTGCTAAGTTCGGCCGGGCCGAATCTTATATACCCTCCACCATGGATCGCATTTGTCGAGTTCTTTTCCCGGCATCTCTTTTTAGGCAAAAAAATGAAATTAGAAAAGATTTGCTCTGCTATTAGAGCGATATCAAGATATAGTCCGGTTTGGACCACAATTAAATTATATGTTGGAGACCTGTGTAAAATGTCAACCAATTCGAATAAAAATTGCGCCCTTTGTGGCCTCAAGAAGTAAAATAGAGAGAACGATTTATATGGGATCTGTATCGGGCTATAAACCGATTCAGAACATAATAAACACGTTTGTTGATGGTCATGAGAGGATCCGTCGTACAAAATTTCAGGCATATCGGATAATAATTGCGACCTCTAGGGGTCAAGAAGTCAAGATCCCAGATCGGTTTATATGGCAGCTATATCAGGTTATGAACCGATTTGAACCTTATTTGACACAGTTGTTGAAAGTAAAAATAAAATACGTCATGCAAAATTTCAGCCAAATCGGATAGGAACTGCGCCCTCTAGAAGCTCAAGAAGTCAAGTCCCCAGATCTGTTTATATGACAGCTATATCAGGTTATGGACCAATTTCAACCATACTTGGCACAGTTTTTGGATATCATGACGAAATACTTCGTGCAAAAACTCATTCAAATCGGATAAGGATTGTGCCCTCTAGAGACTCAAGAAGTCAAGACCCAAGATCGGTTTATATGGCAGCTATATCAGGTTATGAACCGATTTAAGCCATACTTGGCACAGTTGTTGAGTATCATAACAAAACACGTCGTGCGAAATTCCATTCCAATCGGATAAGAATTGCGCCCTCTAGAGGCTCAAGAAGTCAAGACCCAAGATCGGTTTATAAGGCAGCTATATCAGGTTATGAACCGATTTGAACCATACTTGGCACAGTTGTTGGATATCATAACAAAACACGTCGTGCAAAATTTCATCCCAATCGGATAAGAATTGCGCACGCTAGAGGCTCAAGAAATCAAGACCCAAGATCGGTTTATAGGGGAGCTATATCAGGTTATGGACCGATTTCAACCATACTTGGCACAGTTGTTGGATATCATTACGAAATACTTCGTACAAAAATTCATTCAAATCGGACGAGAATTGCTCCTTCTAGAAGCTCAAGAAGTCAAGACCCAAGATCGGTTTATATGGCAGCTATATCAAAACATCGACCGATATGGCCCATTTACAATATCAACCGACCTTCACTAATAAGAGTATATGTGCAAAATTTCAAGCGGCTAGCTTTACTCCTTCGGAAGTTAGCGTGCTTTCGACAGACAGACGGACGGACGGACGGACGGACAGACGGACGGACATGGCTAGATCGACATAAAATGTCGCGACGATCAAGAATATATATACTTTATGGGGTCTCAGACGAATATTTCGAGTAGTTACAAACAGAATGACGAAATTAGTATACCCCCCATCTTATGGTGGAGGGTATAAAAATCAAGCAATCGGTTAATCAAAGGATTGTCCATAACAAGACGACAATAGAAAATAAAATTGTGCGGTATGTTTTGAATATAAAACATTAAGCGAAGTCTGTAATGGTTTGTAGGTTTAGGCAAGTTATAGTTCTTAAATAATAGAAAGATAATCATTGCTATAATTTTGTCATCGCAATATATATTTTCCTTTAAACTTTCGAGCTGATGAAAATTCTAAGAAAAGACTTTTCTTTTCTAGCTATGTTGTTACTAAACACTGTTAGAATTTCTTTGAATATACATTCAGTGATACTTCCTTCGGACTCATGTGGTATTTATATGTCATTATATTTTACAGCACCTGTCAATAATAATAAGCTAATGTTAAATAAGAGAACAACGCCTCAAAAGCATACACCGCAGCCAATGGCAATTTTGAAAAGATGTTTGAATATGTTTATATTATTGGTGTCGATTTCACTCTCATTAAAATATTCTTATGCTTATTGCATCAGACATTTCAATGTCAACTTAGAAATTCGGTAAGAATTTAATAAGCAAAGGCAAAAGTCGAGCGGAGCCGACTGTATAATACTGCACACCACCGAGTCTACTTACTACTTTTAATACATAGAACCTATGTCTAAATCTTGTGAGACTCTAATTTGTATACCTTTTGAAATATCCAATAAAATGTTACTATAGGACCTACATTGAAATTGTAACATTTTGCAAGTGGCCTTTAAAGGCCATACTGGATGAATGTTATATATGGCAGCTATATCTAAATCTGAATCAGTTTTGATGAAACTGCACTCGTATCGGAAGTTGAATAAAACTCTTCATGATAAATTTTGTTAGAATCGGACCGAAATTGTGCCTAACGTAGCCTTAACAATTCATATTGGATGAAAGTTATATATGGAAACTATATGTAAATTTGGACCAATTTGGTTCAAAAAGCGTTCGCCTTTGTGCCAAAAAAGTGGCATGTAAAATAAATCGAATCAGGAAGTGATTCTTTACAATGTATCTAGCTCTTCTCCTTCTTAGCGTTGCAAACAAATACACAAAGTTAAAATACCTTGTGCCACAGCGGTGGTGTAGGGTATAACTAATTTAGTTGAAATGTGTCCGGTATCTACTGAAATGATTTTGGACAGGTATTTTATGCATTAGAATTTCTTTGTATTATTGTTATTTGAAATGCTTGGCTTTGGTTAGGGAATATACTATGGGAATTTCAATAGAAAACGAATGTGTGGCCCGATATCCGAATTCAACTCATAAGAAGCGTGTTTCTTCACATCTTGTTGTCACGTTTTATAAAAACAAATGTAACATACCTCAAACTATGACCTCTTGTAACAATTAATAGAAATGAGGACTACACAACATATATTGAATTATGTTCTTTAATTAAAACAAAATAATAACAAATAAAAAGGCATTAAGTTCGGCCGGCCGAACTTTGGATACCGATTACATCGGGTATATATGTAAACCCCTTTCGTTACAACTCGGTGAAAATTGAACAGCTTAAGCACCCAAATTCGGCACGGACATTGAGTGGTCTAATAAATATAAGTCAGTGTTCAATATTGTAGAGCAAAATATTGGTCTTTTTGGCAGCTATATCCAAATACAAACAGAACAGAACCATATTCATTGTTTCAAATTTCAGCGAAATCGGGTAGTTAATAAAGTTTTAATGGGCTTCAGACCCTTATCGGCAGATCGGTCTATATGACAGCTACTTCTAAATATAATCCGATCAAAACTATATTTGGGTCGGATGTTAGGAGACATTAACCTATTCACTGTTTCAAATTTCAGCGAAATCGGGTAATAAATAAAGTTTTTATGGGCTTCAGACCCCTTATCGGCAGATCGGGATATATAGGATGTTATAACTTAGTGCATTTGTTTGTAACACCCAGAAGGAAGGCAGAAAGACCCATTGATAAGTATACCGATCGTCTCAGAATCACTTTCTGATTCGATTTAGGTACGTCTGTTTCAAATGTGGTACAGATATGTTTTGCGACTTAGAGACGAAGCCTATTGAAATTTGAAACAAGTAAAAAAGCGTTAAGTTCGGCCGGGCCGAACTTTGGATACCCACCACCTCGGGTATATATATAAACCACCTTTCATCAAAATTCGGTGAAAATGTCATACCTTATGTCCCATATCAGTTTCATCAAAATATGTTCCGGTTTGGACCAAATACTAATAAGTACACTAGCTGTATCTAAAAACAAACCGATCTATATACGACACGGATGCCGAAAAGCCAAACATAAGTCACTGTGTCAAATTTCAGTGAAATCGGATTATAAATGCGTCTTTTATGGGGCCATGACTTTAAATCGAGATATCGGTCTACATGGCAGCTATATCCAAATCTGGACCGATTTGGGCCAAGTTGCATAAAAATGTCGAAGAGCCTAACACAAAGCACTGTCCTAAATTTTGGCGAATTCGGACAATAAATGCCTCTTTTATGGGCCCAAAACCTTAAATCGAGAGATCGGTCTATATGGCAGCTTTATTCAAATCTGGACCGATCTGCGCAAAATTGAAGAAGGGCTTCGAAGAGCCTAACCAAACTCACTGTCTCAAATTTCAGCAAAATCGGACAATAAATGCGTCTTTTATGGCCCCAAAACCTAAAACCTAGATATCGGTCTATATGACAGCTATATCCAAATCTGGACCGATCTGTACGATATTGCAGAAGTATATCAAGGGACTTAACTTAACGCACTGTCCAAAATTTTGGCGACATCGGATAATAAATGAGCATTTTATGGGCCCAAGGCCATAAATCAAGAAATCGGTGTATATGGCAGCTATATCCAAATTTGAACCGATCTGGGCCAAATTGAAGAAGTGTGTCGAAGGGCCTAACACAACTCACTGTCACAAATGTCAGCAAAATCAGACAATAAATGTGGCTTTTATGGGCCTAACACCATAAATCGGAGGATCGGTCTATATGGCAGCTATATCCAAATCTTGACCGATCTGAGCCAAATTGACGACGGATGTCCATGGGCCTTACACAATTCACTGTCCCGAATTTCATCAAAATCGGATAATATATGTGGCTTTTGTGGGCCAAAGACCCTAAACCGGAGGATCGGTCTATATGGCAGCTATATCCAAATCTGAACCGATCTGGGCCAATTTAACGAAGGATGTCTAAAGGCCTAACACAACTCACTGTCCCAAGTTTCAGCGAAATCGGATAATAAATATGGCTTTTATGGGCCTTAGACCCTAAATGGGAGGATCGGTCTATATGGCATCTATATCCAAATCTGGACCGATCTGAGCCAAATTGACGAAGGATGTCGAAGGGCCTAACACAACTCACTGCCCCAAATTTCAGCGAAAACCATCCGTCGGTGGTGGGTATAAAAAAAGAATCTGTGCAAAATTTCAGCTCAATATCTCTATTTTTAAAGGCTGTAGCGTGATTTCAACAGACAGGCGGACAGACGGACAGATGGCGGACATTTCTAGATCGTCTTAGATTTTTACTCTGATCAAGAATATATATTCTTTATAGGGTCGGAAATGGATATTTCGATGTGTTGCAAACGGAATGACAAAATGAATATACCCCCATCCGTCGGTGGTGGGTATAAAAATCGGTTCAAATTTGGATTTAGCTCCCATATACATATATGTTCGTTGGACTTGGACTAAAATTGCAATTATTTCGTCATTTATAAACCGATTCTCGCGAACTTATACACGAGGGATTCTGTTATAAGTCTGGACATTATTGGTGGATTTTATAGAAGTCGGTTGAGATTTGGATAAAGCTCCCATATATATATTTGTCCGATTTGGACTAAAATTGCAATAAAATCGTCATTTGTAAACTTGTTTTCACGAAATTTTACACGAGGGATTTTCTTATAAGATTCGGCATTATTATTGAGCTTCGTAGAAAACGGTTCAATTTTAGATATAGCTGCCATATATTTTCGTTCGATTTATAAAATAATTTAGTAATTTATTAACCGATCTTCACAAAATTTGGCACGAAGGTTTCTCTGATAAATCTTCTGATGGCTGATGAATTTCGTAGAATTTTGTTAAGTTTTAGATATAGCTCGCATATATATACATTCCCCGATTATGACATTTAATTTTTTGCTAACCCATTTATCAGTCGATCCTCTCAAAAATTTGAACAACAATTTACTCTTTGGCTCCTACAATATCTACATATCAAATATAAGCAAATTTAAAATTCTCTTGGACTGCATATCCAATGTTGTGTAGGGTACCAAAAGATCGGTTTCGACCGACTTTAGCTCGTCCTTACTTGTTTTCTTTCTGTAATGCTTTGGGAATTTTAGGTCAATGCCCATAGATTCAACAATTACACCATAATCAGATCATAGGTCCATGCCACTATGGACGTACACCTAATCAGGTCATTGGTACCTAAAGTCACAATTAAATGAAGAAATTAAAGGTCATTCATTAAATGGAATTTTCATCAAAATTATTTGACCTGTTTAGAAAGCCAACCATCCAAAAAATGATTGCCGATGTTGCATTAAAAGAACTCGATAGCATATACCAAAATATTGACAGAAGCGAACGTATAAAAATAAAAATTTGTTTGAACTATATAAAACTTAAAAGAAAATGGATCAAATTTAATCGAACCGGTGAAAGATTCAACATAAACTAACGGGAGTGGCTTAAGGGGGACACCATCTTGGATACATTGGCAGAAGATATACCCACTACATCAAAAGAAAGATCAAAAACGAGTATGGAGGAATGTTGAGTTTATACAAGAAAGAGGAGACTACAGATGCCACCAATATATTGATCACGCCGCAATTATCGGAAGCGCTGTCTATCAAATATACAAAAGACAAACAAAAGCTAGATCGCAGATTACAATACCTGGTGCTGATGCAAGCCCAAAGCGTTCAAAAGAATAAGAGAAAGCATTCCCACGCCTCCAAATACACCCATTAAATAGTATAGTTTTGAAAAAGTCTTGGCCTTGTTTATGGACCTAGAACTTTCCCAAGACTAATTTGACATACTAAGGACATCGTTAATCCAACACGGGGTTGACATTTTACCCATATATAGGCATATTACGGAAGCCAAATTAGATTCACGACCACTGCATACGGAATTTACGGAAGTCTCTGCGAAAACCAGCCTGCAGGCTCTATTTACCACACTTAAAAACGGCTGCTGGAGAGTCTTCCTGAAAATTAGGTGGCAACTTTTCTTAAAAAAACTTACATTGATCGGTAAATGGGGTTGCGATGCATCATCAGGACAAAGCATTTCTAAGCAAAGGATATCTTCCAATAAAACAATATCGGACGGAAATATATTTATCGGCTAGTATCTCACGTTTCCCTCCACTGGAAAAATCCACGTTCTTCATCAGTGCATTATTGCCATCCAAAAATGTTTTAATTTGCAAAGGAATCTGGAAAACTCATAGGTGCAACGGTGAAGGATATTGAACAACAAAAAGGAAGAATAAGCCCACAGTGTAGAACATTAGAGAAGAGAAATATATTGAATTCAGCTAAAATTCTATCTAAGTATGGTTGACGGAAAAGTCATCAACGAAATGACAGGAGCAACCTCAACATTTTCATTTGCAATTTGTAAAAAGACTCAGAAGAACTTCGGTTATTTGAACTATTCTACAAATAAGGAGAACTAATGTCATCTTTGCATGCGAGGATACGGTGCATGGAGTTCTTGCTAAAATTGGCGTATACCCTATCACTAAAGGAAGAAAAGTTCGATGAAAATCCATCAACTAAGAATAAGGAAAATATCAGAAGAAAAATACAACATGATTTTCTCTACCACTTGGACTAAAAGTAGACTATCCCAAGTACGGATACGGAAACTCAAACAATGGAAACGCTTATAGGATCTAAACTAGAATCACCGCTAATTGGAGATATTTCTGAAGAAGCACAGGAATCTGTTAAAAAATGCTATAAAAAAAATTTAGATTACAGAATATGTTTAAAGCATCACGGGGGGACAAAATGAGGACGTATACAACATTTTGGCAGCATCTTCTGATCCACTTATTCCTTCAAAGCGACATGTGAAGTTACGAAAAAAATTAGAAAAAAACAAGTAAAAGCGTGCTAAGTTCGGCCGGGCCGAATCTTAAATACCCTCCACCATGGATCGCATTTGCCGAGTTCTTCTCCCGGCATCTCTTCTTAGGCAAAAAAGGATATAAGAAAAGATTTGCTCTGCTATTATTATATTATTACACGTTGGAGACCTGTGTAAAATGTCAGCCAATTCGAATAAGAATTGCGCCCTTTGGGAGCTCAAGAAGTAAAATAGAGAGATCGATTTATATGGGAGCTGTATCGGGCTATGGACCGACTCAGATCATAATAAACACGTATGTTGATGGTCATGAGAGGATCCGTAGAACATAATTTCATTCCAATCGGATAAGAATTGCGACCTCTAAAGGCTCAAGAAGTCAAGATCCCAGATCGGTTTATATGGCAGCTATATCAAAACATGGACCGATTTAAACCATTCTTGGCAAAGTTGTTGGATATCATAACAAAACACAAAATTTCATTCCAATCGGATAAGAATTGCGCACTCTAGAGGCTCAAGAAGTCAAGACCCAAGATCGGTTGATATGGCAGCTATATCAGGTTATAGACCGATTTGAACTATACTTGGCACTGTTGTTGGATATCATAACAAAACACGTGGTGCAAAATTTCGTTCCAATCGGATAAAAATTGCGCACTCTAGAGGCTCAAGAAGTCAAGACCCAAGATCGGTTGATATGGCAGCTATATCAGGTTATAGACCGATTTGAACCATACTTGGCACAGTTGTTGGATATCATAACAAAACACGTCGTGCTCTAGAGGCTCAAGAAGTCAAGACCCATGATCGGTTTATATGGCAGCTATATCAAAACATGGACCGATATGGCCCATTTACAATACCAACCGACCTACACTAATAAGAAGTATTTGCGCAAAATTTCAAGCGGCTAGCTTTTCTCCTTCGGAAGTTAGCGTGCTTTCGACAGACAGACGGACGGACAGACGGACAGACATGGCTAGATCGACATAAAATGTCGCGACGATCAAGAATATATATACTTTATGGGGTCTCAGACGAATATTTCGACGAAATTAGTATACCCCCCATATTAAGGTGGAGGGTATAAAAAGGGAAAAAATAAAACGTACAAAAATATTTTTTTAATCCACTTATTAACTATTTTTCCACAAATTCTGACTTTGAAGAGCTTTAACTAAGCACCTACCAAGCGTAGCAAACTTTTCAAACATTTATTTCACAGCCTGACCAATTATCTTTCATATGCCGTTTATATCATTCAGTTATCTTTATTTGTTCAAAAGATATAATTTTTGCCACGAAAAAACTCAAATTGGGCCACTGTGCGCCTTTTGGACTCGGCTTTAAAAAGGAGGCCCCTTTTCATTAAGCTTAAACTTGCATCGGGTAGCACTTACCCCCTTAGGGGAATGTTCATGGGCAAATTTACATTTAAATATTCATGGCAATGGGTCATTACACCATATACAGACATGTGTTGTTTTGTCGTATCCAAACAGCTTGTTTAGCTTGATCCTACATCTCCCGATCTACGTTAGATAAAAAAAACTCTGTAAGCCCAAAAAGACTCGACTTCAAAAATTATATACACAACATTACATATGTGGGAAATTTTCCGCTGTAGAGTTACAAGGTTTTGTCATATTTCAACAGAAATAAGATTAGAAGGATTTTCAAAGCGGTCGATAATGTTAAACTCAAATAATTTTTATACCCACCACCGAAGGATGGGGGTATATTCATTTTGTCATTCCGTTTGCAACACATCGAAATATCCATTTCCGACCCTATAAGGTATATATATTCTTGATCAGCGTAAAAATCTAAGACGATCTAGACATGTCCGTCCGTCTGTCTGTTGAAATCACGCTACAGTCTTTGAAAATAGAGATTTTGAGCTGAAATTTTGGTCCCTTTTTTGTCTATAAGCAGGTTAAGTTCGAAGATGGGCAATATCGGACTATATCTTCATATAGCCCCCATATAGACCGATCCGCCGATTTACGGTTTTAGGTCCATAAAAGCCACATTTATTATCCGATGTGTTGGGTCCCTGGACATCCTTCGTCAATTTGGACCAGATCGGTCCAGATTTGACCGACCATATAGACCGATCCTTCGATTTAGGGTCATAGGCCCATAAAACCCACATTTATTATCCGATGTGTTGGGTCCCTGGACATCCTTCGTCAATTTGGACCAGATCGGTCCAGATTTGACCGACCATATAGACCGATCCTTCGATTTAGGGTCATAGGCCCATAAAAGCCACATTTATTATCCGATTTTACTGAAATTTGGGATAGTGAGTTGCGTTAGGCCCTTCGACATTCTTTGTTAATTTGGCTCAGATCGTTAAAGATTTGGATATAGCTGCCATATAGACCGATCCTCCGGTTTAGGGTCTTAGGCCCATAAAAGCCACATTTATTATCCGATTTTGCTGAAATTCGGGACAGTGAGTTGCGTTAGGCCCCTCAACATCTTACGTCAATTTGGTTCAGATCGGTTCAGATTTGGATCTAACTGCCATATAGACCGATCCTCCGATTTAGGGTCTTAGGCCCATAAAAGCCACATATATATCCGATTTTGCTGAAATTTGGGACAATGAGTTGTGTTAGGCCCTTCGACATCCTATGTCAATTTGGCTCAGATCGGTTCAGTTTTGGATCTAGCTGCCATATAGACCGATCCTCCGATTTAGGGTTTTAGGCCCATAAAATCCACATTTATTACCCGATTTTGCTGAAATGCTGTTAGGCTCTTCGACATCCTTCGTCAATTTGGCTCAGATCGGTTCAGATTTGGATATAGCTGCTATAGACCGATCCTCCGATTTTGGGTCTTAGGCCCATAAAAGCCGATTAATATCCGATTTTCCTGGAATTTGGGACAGTAAATTGTGTTAGGGCGTTTGATATCGCTCATTAATTTAGTGCAGATCAGTCCAGTTTTGGATATAGTTGCCATATAGACCGATCTCTCGATTTCAGGTTTTGGGCCCATTAAATGCTCATTTATTGTCCGATGTCGCCGAAATTTGGGACAGTGAGTTAAGTTAAGCCCCTCGACATAATCCTGCATAATGGCACAGATCGGTTGAAATTTTGATATAGACCGATCTCTCTATTTAAGGTTTTGGGCCCATAAAAGATGCATTTATTGTCCGGCGGCGCCGAAATTCAGGACAGTGGGTTAGGTTAAGCCCTTCGACTTCCTTCTGTAATATGGCCTAGATCAGTCCAGATTTGAATATAGCTGCCATATAGACCGATCTCTCGATATAAAGTTTTGGGTCCATAAAAGGTGCATTTATTGTCAAATTTTGCCGAAATTTGGGACAGTAGTTGAGTTAGGCCCTTCGAAATGTTTCTTAAACTTGGGCTAAATCGGTTTAGATTTGGATATAGCTGCCATATAGACCGATATCTCGATTTAAAGTTTTGGCCCCATTAAAGGCGCATTTCTAATCCGATTTAACTGAAATTTGACACAGTGACTAATGTTAGGCTTTTCGAAATCCGTGTCGTATGTAGCTCAAATCGTTTTATTTTTAGATAAAGCTACTAAAAAACCAATATTTTGTTATACACAATTGAACAATGACTTGTACTTATAAGTATTTGGTCAAAATTGGAACATATTTTGATATAACTGCTATGGGACAAAACGCATACAATTTTTACCGGATTTTGATGAAAAGTGGTTTAGGTATATTCCCGAGGTGGTGGGTATCCAAAGTTCGGCCCGGCCGAACTTAACGCCTTTTTACTTGTTTTTTTATACCCTCCACCATAAGATGGGGGGTATACTAATTTCGTCATTCTGTTTGTAACTACTCGAAATATTCGTCTGAGACCCCATAACGTATATATATTTTTGATCGTCGTGACATTTTATGTCGATCTAGCCATGTCCGTCCGTCTGTCCGTCCGTCCGTCCGTCCGTCTGTCTGTCGAAAGCACGCTAACTTCCGAACAGATCCCATATAAATCGTTCTCTCTATTTTACTTCGTGAGCCCCAATGGGACCAATTCTTATACGAATTGGTTGAATTTTTACACAGGTCTCCAACATATAATTTAATTGTGGTCCGAACCGGACCATATCTTGATATCGTTTTAATAGCAGAGCAACTCTTTTCTTATATCCCTTTTTGCCTAAGAAGAGATGCCGGGAAAAGAACTCGACAAATACGATCCATGGTGGAGGGTATATAAGATTCGGCCCGGCCGAACTTACCACGCTTTTACTTGTTTTATTTTAAATTTCAAACACAAAAGTGTGCTGCTGAAATAATAGTTATGAGTATTCAGCTCCAAATTTGCATTTATTTTTTGAAACATTTGCCAATCGCTTTTCAAAGAAGAAACTTTTGGCCATAGAGACAAGCATTCCATGAACTTCTCTTCCTAATTTTCCGATTAACATTCATGATGCTAGAAACTACAGAGAGTTTTGTGATAAAGTGTAACTTTTCGAGAAAATATAGAAACGCGTTTCTAAAAGGAGTGGTTGACTAACCATTTGCTTTAATGGTTATGCATTGCTCTTTGTTATCCTTTTTTGCTCCTGGGACTTTATTTCAGCTTTGTGCCATTCAATTGCATTTTTATGGCGGCACTAACAGAGAGCGTGTCAATTATGGGAACTGAAATATGTATATTGAAATGATTTCAAATAACAATTTTCATTTCATTGCTCTAATGATTATTGTCCAACTATGGCGGCGATGATGCAAAACCCCGATTGTGGTGTTGTGTGACGTAAATGCCCTGAACGTAGGATTTTCTTCATTGAAATTGACAATTGTCGATAATTTATGTTCGCCATAATGCCAAACAAGTGACATCGTAATTAAATTTGAACAGTTTGTTGTTGTTGAAGTTCATAAATATGTATGTGGCAATTGGCCATTAATGTTCGATAAATATATTGCTTTATACTATTCGGTTAGACAATATTATTATCTACGAGTATCATAAATTTTAGGTGAAATTTAAGCAACTTTCACAAATTAATTTTTTAAATTTCCATTTCATCATTCTCTTTACAACTCATCGAAATATTAATCCTCGACCCTAAAAGGCACCCCATGATATTCGTTGTCGATTAAAGTATTGGCCGTTATGTTTATCCGAGGATAGTCTATTGGCTCGACAGAAGAGTATTTAGCAGAATTCTATTCTATAACTTCAGTCAACGCGAGCACATCGAGTGTGAACTTCTTTACGGCCCATCACGGCAGTCTGGAGTGCAGGAAAACTTTTAAGGCCTTCTCTGACAATGTCACGATCCATAGCGGAATAAGGGGGAAGGAAAGAACAGACGATTTGGCCGCGATGACCCGAAGACTGCCATCAATAATCTTGGGTATCCCGAAGACTTTCGCGGCGACGCAGTCCGAGTTAAGGGTGTGGGTGACAAATGCATGTAACACTGTGGAAAAGCGAAACTGTCGGTAGAACAACGAAAATACTATGCGGCGATCCGTATCGTGACAAGAGGAAAAAGGAGATCAATATGGCTTTCAGTATCCTACAGGATACGAGCTACGAACGCAATTATGATGAATAGGTGCGGCAATTGATAGCACGTATAGATGATGAGACATTGCATCATTGATGATTGCTCAATTTCCGCCGTGAAAGTTTCGCGGCTAACAGACACCGGCACACCAGTGGAGACAAAATACCAGACTTAAACAGGCCAAGGGGCGTGAACTTATTTTTTTAGAGGTTAATATTTAGCGTTAAAAGCTTTATAGCGTTTATAGTGGCATGGGCTGCGTTCTTTTTTACACCCACCACCGTAGGATGGGGGTATACTAATCTAGTCATTCCGTTTGTAACAACTCGAAATATTCGTCTAAGACCCCATAAACTGTATATATTTTTAACCGTCTCGACATTCTGAGTCGATCTAGCCATGTCCGTCCGTTCGTCTGACGAAATCACGATATCGGTCGAACACGAAAAGCTAGCCGCTTGAAATTTTGCACAGATATTTAATATCGAAGTAGGTCGATGAGGATTGCAAATGGGACATATCGGTTCAGATTTAGATATAGCTCCCATACAAACCGATCTCCTAATTTTAATTCTTGATCCCCTGGAAGTCGCAATTTTTGTCCGATTTGGCTGAAATTTTTCATGCTATTACAACTTTCAACAACTGTGCCAAGTACGGTCCAAATCGGTCTATGACCTGCTACAGCTCACATATAAACCGATCTGCCGATTTGACTTCTTGAGCCCCTGAAAGCCGTAATTTTTGTGAGATTTGGCTGACATATTGCATGTAGTGTTCTGTTTAGACTTCCAACAACTATGTTAATTACGGTCCGAATCGGTTTATAACCTGATATAGCTTCCATACAAACCGATCTCCCGATTTGACTTCTTGCACCCATACAAACCGCATTTTTGTCCGAATTGGTGGAAGTTTTGCATGTAATGTTTTGTTATGACTTCCAATAACTGTGCCAAGTACAGTTCAAATCTGTCTTTAACCTGATAGAGCTCCCATATAAACCGATCTCCCTATTTGACTTCTTGAACCCTTACAAGCCGAAATTTTTGTCAGATTTGGCTGAAATTTTGCATGTTGTATATTGTTATGACCCGATTTGACTTTTTGAGCACCTGGAAGTCGTCATTTTTGTTCTTTCAACAACTGTGCCAAGTACGGTCCAAAACAGTCTATGACCTGGTTTTGCTCCCATATTAATCGATCTTCTGATTTGATTTTTGAGTCCCTACAAGCAAAAGTTGTTCGATTTGGCTGAAATTTTGCATGCGGTATTTTGTTAAGACTTCCAAAAACTGTGCCAAGTACGGTTCAAATCAGTCTATAACCTCATATAGCTCCCATGTAAACGGTCTCATGACTCGGTTCTGAGAAGTTTTAATTTTTGCTGGTTTTCCAGAAGTTTGGCATGTAGAATAAAATTATGCCCTACAACTTAATTTATTTTGTATACATATTTTGCAGAATCCATGGATTCCAATCCAAGAATCCAAGATTCCGCCAAGAAGAACTTAGTACGCTTTTACTTTGTTTTTACCTAACCTAGTTTAGACCTCTGTAGTATTGTGTACGACGACTACAGAGGTCTAGGGACATTACAACAGATTCAGCGTAAATGTTGTCCAGCCATACGACACGAACCACGCCTGATAGGGCACTGTGCACAGTTCATAATGTCAGACCCATTCACAGTTAATGTACGAGACAATCACTGCAGCTATGACATCTAAGGCAATATACACTGAGATTTGGAAAAATAAGTGGAAATATGTCAGCCATTTGTGAGCGTATAGAAATATCTTCAAGTAATTTTATTTCGTTTAAGATGAGTGTTATCCAGTGCATTCAGGACCCTAGAAGGCCTTCAAAGTTGGTCACATGGGTCCTACATAATTTTGTTGTGGCTGTCAAAAGCCCATTTATGGTCAAATATTTAAAATTTCTTTGTTGAGAAGTGTTAAAAATATCCCACAAAAACTTGCTTTTGTGTGCAAAATGTATTAGATAGAGGATTCGCAGAGGCTTTTCTCTTAACTTGTTGTTTGTGATGGCCTTTCTTTAGTGATTTTCAATTGTTTTAACTGATACAAATAGGTGACGAAGTTTGCTATATTTTTGCCACAATATATGCCAAGTTCTGATTTTGCAATCGAAAGTTATGCGAGTCCAATAAAAAAATGTGAAAAATTCAATTTTTGGCATTTTTTTTGTCAATAAAGGTAATTTCATTGTTTCGTCTCTATGAAGAAAACTTGACCTATACCTTTCACTTTACCTTATCATACTGTAAAGAAAGCATAATGTAGATGTGTTTTAAATTCGTATATGTTTCTAATTTTTATAATTTGTGTTAACCCTTGCTTTGTCTTAACCCTTGCCTTGCCCCACCGTAGCACAGAGGTTAGCATATTCGCCTATGACGCTGAACATGTGGGTTCGGAACCTGGCGAGACCATCAAAAAAACTATAATGGCTGGCAATACTTGTAAAGTACAGCGCCATGTAAAACTTATCTCCAAAGAGGTTTCGCACTGCGGCACGCCGTTTGGACGCGTCTAAAAAAAGGAGGCCCCTTATCATTGAGCTTAAATTTGAATCGGAATGCACTCATAGATATGTGAGAAGTTTGCCCCTGTTCCTAAGTGGAATGTTCATGGGCAAAATTTGCAATTTGCATTTGTTAACCCTTGTAGGAGGTGTGTGGATGTTTGAGATTTTGAATATAGGGTTTTTTTACGAAAAAACTGGTAAAATCCTTCGAGTTTACAAACTCCCAACTTGATAACGTATTTTTGTTACCCCAGGTGTTACCTAAATACATGCGAGCATTTTTTGCGCCATCGGGAGTTTGATGTCTTTACGAAACGACGAAATTAATATTCCCCTATCCTATGGTGGAGGAATAAAAAGGCATTATGTTCTGCCTGTCTGAACTTTGGGTACCCACTAACTCCACATTTCGACTTATTCTTGTTAAATAGCACCACCTATGAACCCGTAGCAGCTATCAAAATATGGTCTGATCTAGGACAGTTAATAGAAAAATCGGTGTATATGGCAGCTATATTCATCATCATCGTATCCAATTTCAGTAAAATCAGATGTTAAATACGCAGTTTATGGGTGAAAGACCTTAAATCGGAAGATTGGTATATATGGCAGCTACATACAAATACGACCCGATCTGAACCATGGACTCAAATAAAGGTGACCCCTCAATTAACCAAAAATTAACAAATCATAGTATATTTGGACTTTATTTGGCACCTAAGATTTTTTTCCCATTTTTAGTTTTAATGATTTCATTATTTTAGGTATATACAAATGGACTCAAATCTTTTCTTTAAACCGTTGTGTGGGCGGTTGTTATTTCGCTCCGCAAGAATATTCTGTAACTTGTAATAGCTAGTTATTTTCGAAAAACCTTTTAAGTCACTCAAGGAAAGCTACGACAGTGTTATATATTAGGTAATTGATAATCTGTGTCTGTTTCCAGTGGAGCGACAGATCTAGAGACCAAGCAGCTGTGGTTGTGGTATCAGGTCGTAGCATGTTGTCTGCTACTGAGACCTCGACTGGAGGAGCGGCTGCGCCTGGCTCCACTTGCCGACAGACGACTGGGTAGCAGGGGCTTTTGGTGAAGACACCTGGTTCGATTCTTAAGGATAAGGCAGAAACTATTTTGTCTTCGCAGGCCTAGGCCATCGGCTTTCGCTGGTAAATTAATATGCTAGAGGTTGAAATAATAAAAGGCACAATGCTCTCAGGTTCATTGAGCTTGGCTTGGCGAATGATCCTAAATCTTTCGCCGAAAAGGAGAGAGGCTCCCTTTATTGGTCTCGGAGATTCGCTACACAGACTTCTCAAAAGGCTACACATCTAGATTCGGAAACGGCACCGCAGTCAGCCGAAAGGCTGCGGTCACCTAGAGGGTATCCCATGTCCAAATGAACTAAGGCGAGCAAATGTAATATGGGTCCTAGAATCTTTGCTTATGTTGCTATAGACAGTTTGGTGATGTTAGTTGTCGAGAAGGGAGGCCTGCATTCCTCATATTAGTCTGTCATGCTTTGTGCTGAAGTCTCTGTCAAGGAATACACAATTGTAGCATTCCTTAATATTAATATTAATGGTGCTTTCAATTATATTGAACCGACTGCTGTCAACAAACTTGGTCAACCCGAAGCCTTTCGAAGCCTCACCTAACCTAACCGTACTAATTTCGTCATTCTGTTTGTAACTACTCCAAATATTCGTCTGAGACCCCATAAAGTATATATATTCTTGATCGTCGCGACATTTTATGTCGATCTAGCCATGTCCGTCCGTATGTCCGTCCGTCTGTCTGTCGAAAGCACGCTAACTTCCGAAGGAGTAAAGCTAGCCGCTTGAAATTTTGCACAAATACTTCTTATTAGTGTAGGTCGGTTGGTATTGTAAATGGGCCATATCGGTCGATGTTTTGATATAGCTGCCATATAAACCGATCTTGGGTCTTGACTTCTTAAGCCTGTAGAGTGCGCAATTCTTATCCGATTGGAATGAAATTTTGCATGACGTGTTTTGCTGATATCCAACAACTGTGCCAAGTATGGTTCAAATCGGTCCATAACCTGATATAGCTGCCATATAAACCGATCTTGGGTCTTGACTTCTAGAGCCTCTAGCGTGCGCATTTCTTATCCGATTGAAATGAAATTTTGCGCAACGTGTTTTGTTATTATATCCAACAACTGTTGCAAGTATGGTCTTAATCTAAACCGATCTGGGGTCTCGACTTCTTGAGCCTCTAGAGGGCGCAATTCTTATCCGATTGGAATGGAATTTTGCACGACGTGTTTTGTTATGATATCCAACAACTGTGCTAAGTATGGTTCAAATCGGTCCATAACCTGATATAGCTGTCATATAAACCGATCTGGGGTCTTGACTTCTTGACCCTCTAGAGGGCACAATTCTAATCCGATTTGAATGAAATTTTGCATGCCGTATTTTATTCTTACTTTCAACAACTATTTTAAATAAGGTTCAAATCGGCTCATAACCTGATATAGCTGCCATATAAACCGATCTGGGATCTTGACTTCTTGACCCCTAGAGGTCGCAATTATTATCCGAAATTTTGTACGACGGATCCTCTCATGACCATCAACAAACGTGTTTATTATGGTCTGAATCGGTCTATAGCCCGATACAGATTTTAAATAAATCTTTCTCTCTATTTTACTTCGTGAGCCCCCAATGGGCGCAAATCTTATTCGAATTGGCTGACATTTTACACAGGTCTGCAACATATAATTAAATTGTGGTCCGAACCGGACCATATCTTGATATCGCTCTAATAGCAGAGCAACTCTTTTCTTATGTCCTTTTTTGCCCAAGAAGAGATGCCGGGAAAAGAACTCGACAAATGCGATCGATGGTGGAGGGTATATAAGATTCGGCCCGGCCGAACTTAGCACGCTTTTACTTGTTAGTACTCAACCGGATCCAAAAGATTTTATTTTTTTACACCCCATCCACCCTGAGGACGACATCATCTTATACACTGAATTTATTACTGCACCTATTGCCTATGGACAAGGTGTTATCCTTGATTATACTTGAATTTGGATTACTTATTGCCTGAGCCGCCTTGTGATAAAAAGTACTGTACTACTTTTCCTGGTAGAACCGATTGGAACTACAATATTGCTGGTAATAGAAGTTACATTGACTTCTATACGGATGGTTTCAAACTAAACGGCCAGGTTGGCTTTGGGGTGTACTCTAAAGATCTAGAACTGGTCATACCGAAAAGGTTACCTGACCACTGCAGCGTGTATCAGATCCTTGCAATTAAGGAAGTGTTGGAATGGCTAAGTTATAATGTCATTACGACGATTGGCATAAATCTCAGCCAGCCGGGCAGCCATTAAATCCCTGGAGAACGTATTTCTGAACACAAAAACCGCCCTCGACTGTCGCAGATTTCTCAACGAGATGGCTGAACCATTCAATATTCACCTGTTCTGGGTGCCGAGCCACAGAGATATCAAAGGGAATTGTAAAGCAGATTAGCTTGCGACACTAACAAATTACCTAACACATTCCAGAGAAACTGGAATCAGTTGGTATGCCCCTAGCGTCATGTAAGCAATGTCTTCAGGATCAGGCGCGAAGGGCAACGAATGAAAAATGGTCACAAGGGGAAGGTTATGAGCATTCCAAAACAATGTGCCTAATCTAGACAGAATAGGTCTACAGCTTTGCTGTCGCTGGGTAGAATAAATATTTCAGTCATTGTGTCATGGACGAAAACGTGTAAGTGAGACTAATGCCAAACTGTCACTTAGATAGTGTTAAATCTTATATATAACAAGTAAAAGCGTGCTAAGTTCGGCCGGGCCGAATCTTATATACCATCCACCATGGATCGCATTTGTCGAGTTCTTTTCCCGGCATCTCTTCTTAGGCAAAAAAGGATATAAGAAAAGAGTTGCTCTGCTATTAAAACGATATCAAGATATGGTCCGGTTCGGACCACAATTAAATTATATGTTGGAGACCTGTGTAAAATTTCAGCCAATTCGTATAAGAATTGCGCCCATTGGGGCTCGCGAAGTAAAATAGAGAGAACGATTTATATGGGATCTGTATCGGCCTATAGACCGATTCAGACCATAATAAACACGTTTGTTGATGGTCATGAGAGGATCCATCGTACAAAATTTCAGGCATATCGGATAATAATTGCGACCTCTAGGGGTCAAGAAGTCAAGATCCCAGATCGGTTTATATGGCAGCTATATCAGGTTATGAACCGATTTGAACCTTATTTGACACAGTTGTTGAAAGTAAAAATAAAATACGTCATGCAAAAATTTCATCCAAATCGGATAGGAATTGCGCCCTCTAGAAGCTCAAGAAGTCAACACCCAAGATCGGTTTATATAGCAGCTATATCAGGCTATTGACCGATTTGAACCATACTTGGCACAATTATTGGATATCATAACGAAATACTTCGTGCAAAAATTCATTCAAATCGGATAAGAATTGTGCCCTCTAGAGGGTCAAGAAGTCAAGACCCAAGATCGGTTTATATGGCAGCTATATCAGGTTATAGACCGATTTGAACCATACTTGGCACAGTGGTTGGATATCATAACAAAACATGTCGTGCGAAATTCCATTCCAATCGGA
This sequence comes from Stomoxys calcitrans, assembly GCF_963082655.1. Classification (NCBI taxonomy): domain Eukaryota; kingdom Metazoa; phylum Arthropoda; class Insecta; order Diptera; family Muscidae; genus Stomoxys; species Stomoxys calcitrans. The sequence continues at coordinate 69,417,147 of NC_081555.1, forward strand.
TAAGAATTGCGCCCTCTAGAGGGTCAAGAAGTCAAGACCCAAGATCGGTTTATATGGTAGCTATATCAGGTTATGGACCGATTTAAACCATACTTGGCGCTGTTGTTGGATATAATAAGAAAACACGTCGTGCAAAATTTCAGTTCAATCGGATAAGAATTGCGCACGCTAGAGGCTCAAGAAGTCAAGACCCAAGATCGGTTTACATGGCAGCTATATCAGGTTATGGACCGATTTGAACCATACTTGGCACAGTTGTTGGATATCAGCAAAACACGTCATGCAAAATTTCATTCCAATCGGATAAGAATTGCGCACTCTACAGGCTTAAGAAGTCAAGACCCAAGATCGGTTTATATGGCAGCTATATCAAAACATGGACCGATATGGCCCATTTACAATACCAACTGACCTACACTAATAAGAAGTATTTTTGCAAAATTTCAAGCGGCTAGCTTTACTCCTTCGGAAGTTAGCGTGCTTTCGACAGACAGACGGACGGACGGGCGGACGGACGGACGGACGGACGGACGGACATGGCTAGATCGACATAAAATGTCACGACGATCAAGAATATATATACTTTATGGGGTCTCAGACGAATATTTCGAGTAGTTACAAACAGAATGACGAAATTAGTATACCCCCCATCTTATGGTGGAGGGTATAAAAATAAATTTGTGTTTGTTTGTGTGTTCCTTATGGATTCAGAAACGGCTGAACCAATTTTCTTGAAATTTCACAAATGATCCCGTGGTGAAAATAGGGTACTACATTTTTTGATATCTGGACCCTCCCCGTTTCCCTAATTTTCAGAAACGCCAGATCTCGGAAATAGGTGGTGCGATTTAAGCCAAATTTTATGTGCTCTCTTAAAGTAACCTAAAATCAACAATTTGGTATCCAAATTTCGGATGGGGGGCCGCCCCACCCCTAAAACTTACCAAATATATTTGGTTTCCCAAAAAGTAATTGCGGATTTTTTAAAAGAAAGTAAATGCATTTTTAATAATACTTAGAATGAGCTTTAATCAAATATACTTTTTTACACTTTTTTTCTAAAGCAAGCTAAAAGTAACAGCTGATAACTGACAGAAGAAAGAATGCAATTACAGAGTCACGAGTTGTGAAAAAATTTGTCAACGCCGACTATATGAAAAATCCGCAATTACTTTTTGGGCAACCCAATATATAAAGACCAATCACGACAATATGGGACTCAACTGAAAGGTATTTAAGATTAGAAAACGTATCTGATATCCAATTGTCGGTCTAAGCATTTGGGGGACTACCCCAACCCCCAAAACACTCTTAAATCGGACATATTTACCGACCATGGCAATATGGGATTGAAATTAAAGGTATTTGCGAGTAAAATACGAATCCGATATCCAGATGTGAGACCAAGTGTTTGGGGCCGCCCATCCCCAAAGACCAAATTTACGACCTAGCAGTATGGAGCTCAAATGAGAGGCCTTTGGAAGTAAAGCACATATCTGATATCAATGGTCGGGAAAAGTGTCTATGGGGTCACCTCACCCCCATAACACAACCCAAATAGGAAGTATTTCCTGACGATTTCAATATAAGGCTCAAATAAGAGGTTTTTTCGAGTAGAACACGAATTTGATAAATATTTTCAAAGCCAAGTCACTGAGTGGCTGCCCCATCCCCGAAAACAACTCCTAAACTGGTCATGTTTGCCGACTTTGGAAATATGGTGCTCAAATGAAAGGTATTTGGGAGTATACCATGAATCTGTTATCAACATTAGGGACCAACTGTCTAGGAGACGTACCACCACCATAACAACCCCCAAATAGGACGGATTTGCTAACCAAGACAATTTGGATCTTCAAGACAGTGGAGCTCGATATTCATAGTTTTTAGGGCCCATACCCCAAACCGGACATATATGCTGGCTTTTGCAATAAGAGATTTAAATGAATGTTATTTTTGATTAGAAAACGAATTTGATATCCAGTTTGGAGGCCAATGGCAATATGGGGTTAATGTTTACCAACCCACTCCCCAAAACACCCCTAAATAGGGAATATTTACCTAACATGTCAATGCGGGACTTAAATGAAAGGTATTGGTGGGCAGAGCAAGAATTGTACGTACTTTTGCGACCAATTTTCTGGGGGTCTTCACCTTTCCCAAAATACCCTACAAACAGCAATTTTTTACTGACCATCGCAATATGGGGCTCAAATAAATATATTTGAGTGTAGAATACGAATTTGATATTCATGTATTTAGGGTATCACCCCTTCCCCAAAACATCCGCCAAAGGGTAAACATTTTTCGACCATGCCAGTATGTGGCTCAAATGAAAGGTATTTGAGATTAGGAAACGAATTTGATAACCAATTTTGGGCCATGTGTTTGGGGGACGCCTCATCCTGTAAACTCCCCTTAAATATGGGGTGTTTGAGAGTAGAGCACGATGCTGATATTTTTTTCAGGGCTATGTGTCTGGGGGACCTCTTCACCCCAAAAAAAAAAAAAAAACCCTAAATGAACATAATTGGAGAAAATTTTCCAACTATGGTAATATGGGTCTCAAATGAGAGGTATTGTATTTGAGAGTTGAGCACGTAATTCGTATCCACTTACGGGACCATGTTTCTGGGGTCCACACCATCCCCTTAACCAACCAATCACCACCCTGGGGTCCTTCCCAGTATCCATATAGAAGTCTTTTAAGAATGGGGTACATCTAACATCAAGACTTAATTATTTCTACGAAAATAGCATGGTATTTCACTGAAAGCTCTTTTATTGTCAAAAATAAATATTCAAAAGATAGTCTTGTTCCATATAAAATAAAAGAAAGCGTAGCGGATCGGGCCCGGTTCAGTTAGTTTTAAAATATAATCAAACATTTTCCACTTCGCCTATTGTCGCGAGTTCTACGTCCACAGCTAAAAGCTTTTCTTTTTGACAAAAATCTAAATTAAAGTTCTTTCTAGGTCAAAAGTTCACCCCATGTATTTCGTGCTGAAGGGAACCGCCTCTTTGCAGAGAATTTATTTAAGGGTAAACTTTTAATAAATGAATTTGAATCCAGACTTTCACTGGACATCCTGAAGGCCACGGTGGCCCCATATTCGATTTTTTTCAGAGCTCGATGAAATTTTTTTGGGTTGTATGTTTTGTCCAACTTTAGACCATACTTGTTTTGCTAAACTCTTAGCTGGTCTTTAAGTATTTTTTTTTTATCTTAAAGACTTTACATTTTTTTTATTGGTACTTGCAATTTCTTCAACCCATTAAAGGAGGTTACAGGCATTGTTTGCAATTTCTCTGTTTACATTGTGTTGAATTTTCGCAAATGAATGGCCATTCCATTCCCAAGCACTAACCTTAAACCTTCATATATTTTCCTATAAAAAGGCAAAAGTCATCATATTTATAGGGTTTGGACATTTTCTAGGCCTCACCTAAAAGAGGGAAATATTTTAGTGTTCTTTCTCTATTTTATGAGTCACGGTTGACTAGGAAAATCTGTTTTAACATGAACTGTTTATATTTCTGATTTAAGACATTTTCATTTTGACTGCAGGCCATCAGGCATGAGTGAAAATCATGTTACGAGAGTGTGTGGTGTACCCACACAAAACATTCTGTTAAAAGCAGGAAACGGAACTACACACCATTATGGTCAGGCTGAAATGCTTCGTAATGTAACATTATTTCCAATTCCGTGTAATGTGAAAAGACTCCTTGAATGCCAAAGTTGCTATAGTGGTGAAAAAGAGAACATTTTCATTGCATTACTTGAATACTTTGTAACACAAGGCAGAAATTGAATCTGATTTACGATGCACGAGAATATTGAAATGGCAAATTCAATTCAATTGCAAAGCATTAAAAATAGGTCGTGATTATTTGCTTTTGCATCGCACTGATTGTGTCAATTCACAGAATATTTTTTTTTTTTTTTTGAGAGTGCAATACAAGAAATTTTAAATTGGTTTATCGTCTTTGATACCTAGCCTTAGTAATATGCAACAGCAGAGAATTTCATTTATATTATTTTCTTCTTGCTGTAATTAAATGAAAATATCAAAAACCAAACGTTTTAAACATGTCCACAACTACAAAAGCCAAATTAAATTGTTCACGAATGCAAACGTCACTGACAGAAGGGCAAAAGAGAAACATCACCTGGAGCAAATTGTGAAACCTTTCTGTGAATGAAAACGAAAACGAAAAGAGAAACAACATAAATCGTGGTTGGTTAAATATTGTGAAACCTAGCCAAATACAAAAGGCGAAGCAAATGTCACTGTTTAACTCTATTCACATACTCATTTGAATGACATGTATGTTTGTAAGAATGACCTCGGAATTCTTTTAACAAAAAAAAAAAAAAAAAAAAAAAATAGTTTTAAATTTAACTTGACTGAGTCTTACATGGTTTGAATCATTTTTACTTTATCTACAAATAATTATGTTAGAGCGGAATCAATTCATATTCACTTAAGAAAATTTAGTGATTTCAGATTATGGCATCATTAACAGCAAATTTATTCATACTTGAGATCCAAAAGGGAACAGATTGACTCAATGTTACGTAAGTCGACTATCGCGAAAAATTTTTATATCCTCCACCATAGAATGGGGGTATACTAATTTCGTCATTCTGTTTGTAACACCTCGAAATAGACCCCATAAAGTATGTATATTCTTGATCGTCATGACATTTTAAGTCGATCTAGCTATGTCCCTCCGTCTGTCAAAAGCTCGCCAACTTTCGAAGGAGTTAGCCGCTTGAAATTTTGCACAAATACTTTTTATAAGTGTTGGTCGGTTGGGATTGTAAATGGGCTAAATCGATTCATATTTTGATAAAGCTGCCATATAAACCGATCTTGGGTCTTGACGTCTTGAGCCTCTAGAGGGCGCCATTCTCGTCCGATTTGACTGGAATTTTGCACGTAATGTTTGGTATCACTTTCAACAACTGTGCTAAGTATGGTTGAAATCGGTTCATATCCTGATATAGCTGCCATATAAACCGATCTCGGGTCTTGACTTCTTCAGCTGTTAGAGAGCGCAATTTTTATTCGATTTGGCTGTAATTTTGCATGAGGTGTTTTGGTATCACTTCCAACAACTGTGCCAAATATTGTTCAAATCGGTTCATAACCTGGTATAGCTGCCATATAAACCGATCTTGGATCTTTACTTCTTCAGTCGCTAGAGGGTGCAGTTCTCATCCGATTTGGCTGAAATTTGGCGTAAATTCCTTTGTTATGACTTTCAACAACTGTGTTTGGTATGGCGCAAATCGGTACATTACCTAATAAAGCTGCCATTTAAATAAAGCTGACTTCTTGAGCCTCTAGAGGGCGAAATTCTAATCCGATTTGGCAGAAATTTTGTACAATGGCTTCTCCCATGACCTTCAACATGCGTGTTCAATATGGTCTGAATCGATCGAAAGCTTGATACAGGTCCCATATAAACAGATCTCCCGATATTGCTTCTTGAGCCCCTACAAGGCGAAATTTTTTTCCGAATGCACCAAAATATTACACAATAACTTTCACAATGTTCAGCATTCAATTAATTTATGGTCCAAATCGGACTATAATTTGATATAGTTCGAATAGCATAACAGTTCTTATTCATTATTCTTTGTTTGCCTAAAAAGAGATACCACGCAAAGAACTCGATAAACGCAATCCATGGTGGAGGGTATTGAGATTCCGCCCGGCCGAACTGTGCACGCTCTTACATGTTTTCTTTTATCATATGTTTGCCTAGAGAGAGATACCGGGAAAAGAACTAGACAGATGCGATCCATGGTGGAGGGTATATAAGATTCGGTCCGGCCGAACTTAGCACGCTTTTACTTGTTTGAGTTTTTTTAGCCGCAATTATATCCTCCACCATAGGATGGGGGTCATTCCGTTTCTGACCATTGAAATATTAATCAGAAACCCATCGAAGTATATATATTTGGATCATTTTGGCATTCAAAGTCGACTTAGTTTTGATATAGCTGCTATATAAAAAGATCTTGGATCTTGTATTCTTGAGACTATAGACGGGTTGGCAGAAATTTTTTATGAAGTTTTTTGTTATGACTCCTAATAATTGTGCCAAATATAGGCTAAATCGGTTCAAAATCTGATATAGCTGCCACTTAAACTGATCTCGGATCTTGATTTCTTGAGTGTCTATAGTGCGCAATTATTATGTGATTTTGCTGAAATTTTGCGCCAGGTCTATTGTTTTGACTTACAACAACTATGCCTAGTATGGTCTGAATCGGTTACTACCCTGAACTTCCGCAGGACCCAATTCTCATCCGATTTGACTTTGCACAATGACTTCTTATTGACCTTCAACATACGTTTCAAATATGGTCTGAATCGGTCTATAACCTGAAATAGATCCAATATAAACCGATCTCCCGATTTTGCGTCTTGAGCCCCTATAGTACGCAAGTCTTAACAGATTTGGCTGAAATTTTGCATAATGACTTCTACTGTGGTCTCTAATAGCCAAACCAAGTATGGTCCGAATGTCCCTTTAAACAGATAATGTGAAAAAAACTGGACAAATGCGATCCATGGTGGATGGTATTTATAACGCGGCTCGGCCAAACATAGTACATTTTAATTGTTTCCTTTTAGAATCAACTTTCAGTGGAATTCTCAATGAAGCTCAAATCTCGGTGTAATAGAAATCAAACAGTAAAAGCAAAAACTTCTAAAAAATACTTTAAAAGGGCATGAATCCGAATGAGGTATGCAGGCCTTGCAGATGATATACAAAGGACTTGGAGATGATATATCGGTGAAGACTGCTATCCGACAATGTAAAATACTCGGGAGTGGTCTTAGATAGAAAACAGAAGCGGTTGTGTCACATTACATTGTGTACTTAGATGGTGGGTACAATACAGGTCTGTCTCTGAAAGTAGTTCACGTTTTACTGAGATGTAAACCAATTATTACTTGCCCCTCGATAGTATGGTGAACGACGATGGAGAGTAAGTAAGTCTCAATAAATGTGGCTTTTATCGGCCCAAGATCTTAAATCGGCAGATTGGTCTTCGAACTTAACCTGCCTATGGACAAAAGAAGAATCTGTGAAAAGTTTCAGCTCAATATCTCTATTTTTAAAGACTGTAGCGTGTTTTCAGTAGACACACAGACAGACGGACGGACGTACAAGGCTAGGATAGGTTAGGTTAGGTTTAAGTAGTAGTCTGCCATCAGACTCACTTAGACGTTTTCGTCCATTATGATACAACAGGAACAGAAGAAGGAAGATGGCTTCTAGTTCCTACCGTTGAACCATCCAGATCGCTTTAAAAAGCCCAATATATTGTGAATGTTCACATCCGCTAAATCAGACAGGTTCTCAAAGAAATGAGAACCTAAAGTGGAACTCCTCTGACTGGCGGAACACACACACAGAAGGGCTTCTATGGTCTCTTCTTCTTCGATGTCATCACAGTTTCTGCAAAAGTCGTTGCTGGCAACCTTCAGTCTGTCAGCATGTTTTCCGATTAGACAGTGACCTGTCATGATGGACACAATGACTGAGGCGTCTGTTCTAGCCAAAGACAGCAAATCAGTTGGCCTCTTCAAGTCTAGATTAGGCCACATAGTTTTGGAATGCTCACAGCCCCCTCTTTGTGACCATCTATCATTCGTTGCCCTTCGGGCCTGGTTAAAAAAACTTAACTTACATCTCGCTGGAGGCACATCCACAGATTCCAGTGTTCCTGGAATGTGTAGGGTAGTTCCTAGTCTTGCAAGCTTCTTCGCTTTATAGTTCCCTGGGATATCTCTGTGGCCCGGCACACAGAACAGGTGAATTTTGAACTGTTCAGCAATCTCGTTGAGAGATCTGCGACAGTCGAGGGCGGTGTTTGTCTTCAGAAATACGTTCTTCGTTTAGTGGCTGCCTGGCTGTCTGAAAAGATATTTATGACAATCTTCGTAATGATATTATAACTTAGCCATTCCACCACTTCCTTAATTGCAAGGATTTCCCCTTGATACTCACTGCAGTGGTCGGGTACCCTTTTCGATATGAACAGTTCTAGATCTTTAGAGTACAACACAAAGCCTACCTGGTCGTTTAGTTTGGAACCATCTGTATAGAAGTCTATGTAACTTCTTTTACCAGGGATATCGTAGTTCCAATCGGTTCTACCAGGAATAGTGATACAGTACTTTTTATTAAAAAGCGGCTCAGGTGGGCCAAAATCCACACTGCCTGATACATCGGATATTGTTTCATGGATAACACGGTGTCCGTAGCCGCCACATTACCAATGAGAAACTCCTTTGACCCCACATCAGTGAGGTAATAAAGTTTTCCTGCTTTCGGAGTGAAAATTACCTTCGTGTTCCTCCATCTCACAAGCATATATGACATCCTTATACAAGCGGAGTATATCTCCCTAAGCCAGGTAACCAGTCTATCAGACACAGCTTGCAATTCAACCTGTGATACATCATCAGGGCCTGGCGGCTTAAAGGAGTCGAAACTTCTTATCGCTCAATAGATTTTCGAATCAGACACAATTTCTCTCGTGGCCTCCGACGAATGCATATCAGTGACAACTTCTTCTAACGCCACGTTGTTCGTTGAAGAATTTCCCGGGAAATATGTATCAACGAGTAGTTCTAGTGTTTCCTCACTAGACACTGTCCATACATTCTCTGACTTCTGAATATACCCTGAATATAGGTCTCGAAGACAGAATCTTCCCTAACCTAGAGGCCACAGATGTATCCTCCACGGCGCTACAGAATTCTACTCAGGATTTGTTATGAGCCTTTCTCAGCTCGCCCTTATATTTTCTTTGCTCAGCCTTATAGATCTCCCGTAAGGGAGATCTTGTGGTTTTTGCTCTTTTGAAGAGCTTCCTGCAGTCCTTCTTTAGACCAACCAGCTCTGGGGTCCACCTTGTCCTGGCGCCAGGGGATGCTGGCACAAGCGAGTCATTCAAGGCCTTCGTGATCCGCTTGACCACTATGTCTATATCCTCCTTAGTTTCCACTTACTTTTCTGGTCTAGAAGGAATAGACGTGCAGAATTTATGCCAAAATTTATCCCAATCCGCCTTTCTTCTGTTTACCCGAGGGACCACTACTGCAGTATTTTCCTCAAGGCTGAAACTAGTATAACGATGATCAAAGAAGCTGTGGTCATCCAACATTTCCCAGTCGCAAATTCTTCCACTTATATCTTTCGATACAAAGGTAGTATCTAGTACCTCCTGCCTGTTTCCGGTAATAAAGGTCGGTTTATCTCCTTTATTACAAATCGCAAGATTGCAACTTATAATATATTCAAAAAGCAGCCTATGCACTCTTAGTAATATATTGGGTTGCCAAAAAAGTAATTGCGGATTTTTTAAAAGAAATTTTTCAGAAAATTCTACGTACGAGGGCGAAGTGAGCTACCAATGGTGGTCTTGGCGTAAATCCGTCTATAAGCTACCCACAGTGGCACTTGTGGGTAGCTCATCCTTGGGAGGAGAGAATGTGTTTTCCTTCATAAAATGTCTGATGTTCCAGGCAGTGTGGAATACTCTCTACCAGTGGCGCTTTGATAAAAAGTTCTGCACCACTATTCCTGATAGAACCGCTCTGAACTATTTACAATATCCCTGTTAGTAGAAGATACATAAACTTCTAAAGGGTGATTTTTTTGAGGTTAGGATTTTCATGCATTAGTATTTGACAGATCACGTGGGATTTCAGACATGGTGTCAAAGAGAAAGATGCTCAGTATGCTTTGACATTTCATCATGAATAGACTTACTAACGAGCAACGCTTGCAAATCATTGAATTTTATTACCAAAATCAGTGTTCGGTTCGAAATGTGTTCATTCACCGTAACGTTGCGTCCAACAGCATCTTTGAAAAAATACGGTCCAATGATTCCACCAGCGTACAAACCACACCAAACAGTGCATTTTTCGGGATGCATGGGCGGTTCTTGAACGGCTTCTGGTTGCTCTTCACTCCAAATGCAGCAATTTTTCTTATTTACGTAGCCATTCAACCAGAAATGAGCCTCATCGCTGAACAAAATTTGAACAAAATTTTGGTAATAAAATTCAATGATTTGCAAGCGTTGCTCGTTAGTAAGTCTATTCATGATGAAATGTCAAAGCATACTGAGCATCTTTCTCTTTGACACCATGTCTGAAATCCCACGTGATCTGTCAAATACTAATGCATGAAAATCCTAACCTCAAAAAAATCACCCTTTATACGGATGGTTCCAAACTGGTCGACCAGGTGGATTTTGGGATGTACTCTGATGAACAAGGACTGGTCATTGAGAAAGTTTCCCGGCCATTGTAGTGTGTATCAACCGGAGTTCCTTGCGGTTAAAGAAGTGGTGGAATGGCTAGGATATAATGTCATCGCGACAACTGGCATTAATATCTTCTCGCGTAGCCAGGCAGCCATTAAATCTCTGGAAAACATATTTCTGAATTCGATTCTCGCAGATCTCTCAACGAGATCTTACAATATTCACCTGTTCTGGGTGCCGGTCCACAGAGATAACCCAAGGAATTGTAAAGCAGATGAGCTTGCGCGACTAGGCACAAGCTTACACATCCCCTGGAATCTGTGGGTATGGAATCTGTGGGTATGGCTCTAGCGACATGTAAGTTAGGCTTTCAGGATAAGATCCAATGGGAAACGAATGTTAGATGGTTACAAATGGTGTGTTGTGAACATTCCAAAATTATATTGCTAAATCTAGACCTGAAGAGGTCTACCGCTTTTCTGTCGCTAGCTACACCAGACATCTCAGTCGGAAAATATGCTGACAGATTGAAAGTAGCAAGTAACGACTTTTGCATAAGCTGTGAGAACATCTGCTATGTGCGTATCCCTCACTGACAATCAAAAGGAGTTCCACTTTACATTCTCATTACTTTAAGAGCTTGTCTGATTTAGCGGATGTAACATTCGCAAGTTGTTGAGCTTTAGATTAAAGCGATTTGGATGGTTCAATGGTAGGAAATAGAAGGCATCTTCCTTCTCCTGTTCCTGTGTTAGCACAATGGACCATACCATCTACGTGAGTCTGATAGACTGCCACTTAAACGTTACCTAACCCTTATCGCTAAATAACATCGAACATGTTCGAAATGAAAATAAATTCTATATTACTGGCATTTTACTATCGTGGATAAAAATCATTTCCTCAGCAACATCAATGGGCACGTAGTTATGGGCTACTCTAATTAAAAGTTAAACTCAAACTAGAAGATGCATTGCTTTGGCCGACGGGGAAAGTAAATGCTCGGCTACGATTGTGATGGATCACGTAAATATGTCCCCCATGTGTTTGGGTAAACGGCTTGCATTAGTATGTAATGCAAGCACTCCCTGTGCCCCTTCTTTTCCCCTCAAGCTATAAATATAAAAAGGATGCTTTATGGCTTCTGAGTGTAGTATACTTTTGGCTAAGTTGTGTGCGTGTTTTATTACAGCGAATCGACATAAATCATCGGCGATTAAACAGCTCCTCTCTGCTTCTGTTGTGGAGTATAGGGGTTCTTAATGGCTATGCTCCCCAGTTTGATTTTGAAGACATCATCTGTGCAAGGGATACATTGTCAGAGTCAAAGTCCAGTCATTGTTCAATTCTGATAGTTGCCTCCCCCTCCCCCCTCTCTGTTTGAAGTTACAGTCCAGTGTTTTGTTAAACTAAAAACCGGTAAAATCTTGTTTATATTACAGTTCCATGAGTTAAGCGACTTTTATGTTACTCAACTTTTTCTCATAAAAAGGGTTGTTGAATTAGTACTGGCTGGTAGATGAAAAATCTTCGTGATTATGAGGCAGATTTTTTTGTTTTCCAGGAAAGGAAAAAATGCTTTTTTAGTCAAGGTTTGAAATGTCCAGTTTGATGGAGTTTTGGCAATAAATATTGTAATTGTGGGGACTACTTCACCGAGTGGAAATTTTGATCCATCAATAATTTAGGGAGCTCAATTGAAAAGTATTTGCCGGAAGATTAATAATCTAATGATCCAAGCGGAGGCAATAGTGATCGGGGCAATATGGGACTAAAATGGAAGATATACGGGTTTAAAAATTTTGGGTCAGCGATCTTGAGCTCCGCATTACACGCAAAATCCTACCAGTGAAATCCTCCCTATCAGATAAATAGACTGAGTACGACTTTATGAGATTCAAATGAAAGGTACTTAAAATTTGGGCATAAGAAACTCCAAACCCCAACGAAAGGGCATATATGTAGACAGTTCGTTGAAATATCAGACTTACATTATTTGGAATTTGGAAGTGGATTACGACTATGATTTCGTAGGTTTTGGGATAAAGTGTCGCTCTCCCTCCGTAAAAACGCTAGCCTCAGTAAAAATATCTTAGCTCTAAGGTAAGCGAAAACTTCCTATGAAAATCAAATAACGTTTTAGAAAGTTTTTGTTAAGATCTATGGAGGCCAGCTTTGAAGCTTTCGGAATCATTAAGAAAACATAGGACTACGGGAGCACATATACGGAATAGGTGCGGCAAGTGACTTTGTGTGAAAAGCATGTAGGGTAGATAATGAAACGTTGGAACATTTCCTATGCCTTACTTTTGTGGTAAACATACACCGGTACTTAGATGCGGATACCATACGTGGCAGGAATAAAAGTAGAGGCATAAATTGGAGAACAATAATGATTTTTTTTAGCAGCACGAAATTTATGTTTAAGATTTCTTGGGGTTACCTTTTGGTATTTAGAGCGCGCAACAAGCCGATGGCTGTGTTAGGTGTATTTTTTTTTATAAGTAAAAGTTGAGCACAGCGGACGTGTTTTCATTTCGCACATCTGTATCTTGTAATAGGTACTACCTATTAAGCAAAAATTTTAAACCTTTCAGCAGAAGGTTGAAAAGACCCAACATCTGCGATGCACGGTGGTCGGACTTCTATGGAAAGTGCGACCAAAAATACGTAAAAGCCACATTTATTACCCCATTTCGCAGAAATTTGAAACGGTGAGTTGTACAATGCCTACCGAATATGGTTTAAATCGGATTATATTTCGATATAGCTGCCTTTATTTCCGGATTTCGCGGAAATTTAGAACGGTGAGTAGTTGCACTATGCATTCCGATGTCCAAACCGAATATGGTCTAAATCGGACTATATTTTTATATAGCTGCCATGTAGACCGATTTGCCGATTGGTCGAGACCATTTTCAGTTGTTCATAATAATTTATCAATATTTTCATGAACAATTTGCACTTTCACAAAGCCAAAACTTCCTGAAAGAGCGTTCAATGCTTTTGAAAATGAAAGACAGACCTATAAGCCTTAGGTCCTTTCTACTCAAAACCATGGAATGTATTGTGGATACCATGATAAAGAGTAGGAAACCCAGAAAACTATTCAAATACAAACAGTATGCCTATGTCAATGGAGGGTCGGTGGAGACTGCCCTGCACATAAAATAGAAGAATTCCTCGATGCCAAGAATTACAAATTGGAGGTATGCATTGACATCAAGGGGGCTTTTGCCAATATGCGGACCGACATACTGATCCAATCCTTAGACCAGTACTAGGTAGACCGGGACCTTAAAGACTGTATAAACCATATGCTAAGAACGGATAAATTTTTTGAGAAAGTGGCACAGGGCACACCACAGGGAGCATTTTATCGCCGCTTTTATGGATGACCCCATAAATAACCTATTACGGATAGTGACTGAATAAGGATTTGAAACCGCCTGCTACTCAGACGATGTTAAAAAACTTCCAAGGGGTAAGGATCCATATACGAATAGCATACGACTGGGCTAGACCCAGGGTTTTCAATGTTAAACCAGAGAAGACTGAAATCTGCCTGCGGTGGGCCGATTTGCCTTAGCTTAGGCGGAGCGATGAGGATTATGCCCACTAAGGCACTGGATACTATTCTAAATATTGTATTCGACCCATCGACATACATATTAAGTGTGAGGCAGCCACTGCGGCTATGAGACATAAGGCGATAGGAGAATGGATAGAATAAAGGAGTAGGTCATATCATCGGGGTATAATCGATGCGAAGATTGGAAACCCGGAAGGAATGGAAGCGGTTTCCGATCGGATACCTCAGACGATATATGAGGTCGAGTGCGAGGCACTGCTGCAATCGGCACAGTCTTTTATTGCAAGAACTGTAGCATTGTCATCTGGAAGATCATGCTACACATATGTATCAAAGCTAGAGGATAGAGTGGGCCTGGGGGTGTACATTGAGAGCCTAGGGACTCAGATATGTTTCGACTGTCTAACCATAAATGGTCCTGCAGACTGACATCCGGGCGACAATGGAGTAACATAGAGTGTGAACATCTTTACGGACAGTAAACTGGCCATTAGGGCAATAACCAAATATCCTCATGGTGAGCCAAGACGGTAAGGTCACGATCAGTCTTGGAATATAAGAAGGAGATCAACGCTTACTCTGAGGATGGCACAATCCGCATCGTTTGGTTGCCGGGCCAGAGCGGCCCTCAGGTGGAAAATTTCTCCATAGGTGCCAAAAAAATCTTGAGGGCTAACTTCTTACTTTATAATTTGCGAAGACATTTGTAAACCGATTTTTAACTTATAGACATATTCAGATTGTTTGTAATAATTGTGCTGTATCAAATTTTGAAATCCGATTCTTTAGTCAAAGGGTTAGAAATCGGTTTGACAAAAATTTTCAAAAAAATCGTTGTATGTATAATAACTCAAAAACCGCTAAAGATATAGGACATTTCCGCATGTTTTTTGAAGGGTCTTACAAGTTCTATCTTTAAAAAAAATCAAGCCTATCGGGCTATAAATAACTGTTTGGCAAACAGAACAAAATTCGACATACTCGAGGTGATCAACTTTCAAGCCCCACGGATCAGCCTCTGGACCCACTAAGGTTTTTTCATACTTATTGGAAAGCGACCCAACATTGACAATGTAAAGTTCCGTGAACATATCTCTATCCGTTCAAAAAATCCGGAATTATTCCCAAAATTTTTCGATTTGGTAGCTCTGTGGCGGTGAGTTTTATAGAAATCGGTTATTATTTAGATATTGCTCCCGTTTAAATGTAACGCTCGGTTTTTATTTCTATAGCCTTGGCAAGCGCATTTATCGCCCATATTCTCAAAATTTGCACAATGGTTTCTTCCATGGCTTCCACTATGTTTATGGAATTTGGTTGAAATCGGTTCAGATTTACATATAGCTTCCTTATTTATCTTTGACAGATTCGAAATATTATTGGAATAATTTGACACAAGGCACACTCATGTGACTGGTGATATTTGTATTGATTGTAGAGAATTTTATTTAAATCGGTTCGACATTATAATTTTGCTCAGATTTTCCCAAAACTTGGTTTGGATGGTTTTGTTACCCATCAGAACCAAATCTATGCCATAGTATATCAAGATCTTTTCACAATAATATATCGCGCCCATAAACTAAAATCGCTCAATTTACACTTAAAGGGTAGGTGAAGGGTATAACATAGTCGGCACCTCCCGATTTTTAGTTGCCTGAGAATTCTGTTTGTTTCTATAAAGAAAATATTTTCTCAATTTCCTGCCCCTTTCATATCTTCCACAAATGTAAGGCTCTGCGTGGCATATCAAGTTGTGTTTTTTTTTTTCTTCTGAACAAAATTCGCTTAAAGCATTAAATGTCGATTTTTATGTCTCGTCTGGCTTTTGGTGAGTGAGTGAGCAAGTAGCTCAGACTAGTAGTGGTAGTGTCCTTTTAGTGATTTCCCCTTTTTATGTGGGTAATAAAATAAAAATTGTTTTTTCTACTCCATCGTCTAAAAAAGTGCTTTAAGCGTTCAAGCACTGGGGTAATGTTTTCTTGTTGATGATTAAAGCAAGTTAGTTTTAAAGCAAAGAATTCAATTCACTACAAGTTTGGATGGTTGCTGTTGCGTGTTTAAGATAGTGAAAGTAAAGAAAGACTAGAATTTCTTCTCTAATACTGAAAAAGCTTTCCAGCTCCTAGAGCTGTATGCGTGTGCTATTGCGTTTTGTTGAGGGGTTGATTAAATCCCAATAACAACGAGTACTTTACTTTAGATTTCCTAGAATTAATCGAAGTGGATAATACAACAAAAGTAAGATAAATCGAAGCTGGTTTCCTGAACAAGAAATGGAATGTTATCTCTCTTTTACAAGGAAACATTGTAAGGGACGAAAGAGGATACCTTAAGGCGAATGTCTGTTATGGTCATTTCAGAAGATGTGTTATGCTTTGTACTGAATACAGATAACCGTGGACTTTATACATTTTATTTGGTAATATACACTTGGGTAGATTACTTTGGAAAAAATTTTCTTTAAAAAAGAAACTTAGATTCTCTTTAAACAAGGAAACATTTAATAAAAATGTTGACAATATTTGACTAGAATTAAAAGATGAATGGCATTGGATGTAAGAGGTTATAACCGACATTAATGTCGGTTATAACCTTAAAATTATGACTTCTATATCAATAATATCGCTTACCATTAGAAATATTTTTATAAGAGTTAAATATAAATCTACATCAACAGTTTTATGATAATCGAACAAAAAATGCGACCTGTATCTTGATCACAAAAATATTTGGATATAAGACTGACTTGGCATTTTCTGATCAGATCGGTCTTGCAAAATTTCTCCGTGAACATTCCATTAAGGAACAGTACGAATACTTTTCTTATATCAATGAGGATTTTTTGATACGATTTCAAGCTCAATGATTGTGGTGTATTGAACTACTATACCCATTAGCGGTTAGGTAGCTGACCCAGCAAAAGATTTTAAGAAATCTAGAAGCAGTAATCATACTCTTAAATCTTTAAGTGGTTACGCAGTATGCGTAATTTATTTAAGCAACAAGAGTCAACCCATCGAACTTATAGACTAAATATGGGCGAGTATAGCCCATCTAAAGACATAACCTGCCTACGGCCAAAGCACTTCATTAGAAAGTTTCAACCTTATTGCTTGAACTTTATTTTTGAAGAACAAGTTTACTTAGCTTGCACTTTACCTATGTGCCCTGGCTCGATGTTGTAAAACGATGTTGTTGTAACGAAAAATTTTGTGTTTGAATCAGGGCTGCGAGTCGAGCTTTTGAGACCGGAGTCGGACTATTGAGATGGATTCGGAGCTCGGTTCGGAGTTGAGCACGTTAACCCCGACACCGAACCGCTCTCCGACTCCGCCTTAATTTGGTATGGATATATTCTGGCAGAATATTTTTGATCAAATCTTATTTCGTGGAAGTTTCTTTATGTAGATGTTTGCCATTTGCGGAACCTAAGGATGTGTACCATCGGACTTTGACTGTTGAAGTTCAGCTGCAGAGAAGTTTGGTAGAATATGTTCCAGTAAGGGACACTGGATTCAATTTTGGCAGTGTCAACTTTAATCTGTTGCGACCGACTTTATTCGGCATTAGTTGGTTTTCTGATTGCGACATAGATTTGCGAATTTCGTCGTTTTATGATGTGCAGAATGATGCTTTTAAAAAATCTATTCCCACTCAGAGGCTAATTCTGAGAGGGTACCGCCATGGTCTACTTCGTATCTGAGACGTTTGCATAATGTTAAAAGTAGCCTTTTTAAAATGTTTAAGATATGTAATACTTCATTGAATTATACCAATTATTCAAGAGTGAGGGCTCAGTCCAATATAGAGCATATGATCCAATTTTATTCTGATTATCTTGTCAGGATAAGGAATTGTCTTTACAGTAATCCCAGTAGCTTTTATAAGTTTGTGAATTCGAAGTCGGGAGTTTCCTAGTTGCCTGAAGCTTGATTGTACAGAATCGTCCGACGATTCGGAGATATGCGATATGTTCGTAGACTTTTTCCAATGCAGCTATATCAATAGCTGTAACGGAGATCCTTGCAATTAAGGTAGGGGTGGAATGGCTAAGATATAATGTCATTACGACGATTGGCATAAATATCTTCTCAGGCAGCCCTTAAATACTTGGAGAACGTATTTCTGAACACAAAAACCGCCCTCAACAACTTTTCTGGATGCCTGGCCACAGAGATACCCCAGGGAATTGTAAAGCGAACGAGGTTGCGAGACTAGGAACAACCTTATACATTCCAGGGATACTGGAATCTGTGGGTATGCCTCTAGCGACATGTAAGCTTAGTTTTCAGGACCAGGCCCGAAGGACAACGAATGATAGATGGTCACAAAGAGGGGGCTGTGAGGATTTCAAAACTATGTGGCCTAATCTAGACTTGAAGAGGTCTACTGCTTTGCTGTCATTGGGTAGAACAGACGTATCAGTGTCTGTCATGATAGGTCACTGTCTAATCGGAAAACATTCTGACAGACTGAAGGTTGCCAGCAACGACTTTTGCAGAAGCTGTGAGGACATCAGAGAACAAGAGACTATAGAACACCTTCTGTATGTGTGTCTCGCACTAGCAGTCAGAGGAGTTCCACTTTAGGTTGTCATTTCTTTGAGAAACTTTCTGATTTAGCGGAAGTTAACAATCGCAAGTTGCTGCGCTTTTTAAAGCGATTTGGAACCAGAAGACATCTTGCTCCATCTGTTCCTGTTGTACCACAATAGACTGAAACGTCTAAGTGTGAGTGTGAGTGTTGGCAGACTGCAACTTAAACTTAACCTAAACTAACCTTGGTCGCCGCGGTTTTCGTGTACCACCGTGATCGCCTTCAAAAGACTTCTTTGCTGGGACTTCTTCATCCATTCTGACAACATGACCTACCCAACGCAACCGTTGTTTTTTGATGCGTTTAACTATGCTATGATCGTTATGCAGCTCGTGGTTCATATGACGCCTACATTTCCCATTAACGCAAACTGGTCCATATATTTTACGAAGGATTTTTTTATACCCTCCACCATAAGATGGGGGGTATACTAATTTCGTCATTCTGTTTGTAACTACTCGAAATATTCGTCTGAGACCCCATAAAGTATATATATTCTTGATCGTCGTGACATTTTATGTCGATCTAGCCATGTCCGTCCGTCTGTCCGTCCGTCCGTCCGTCTGTCTGTCGAAAGCACGCTAACTTCCGAAGGAGTAAAGCTAGCCGCTTGAAATTTTGCACAAATACTTCTTATTAGTGTAGATCGGTTGGTATTGTAAATGGGCCATATCGGTCCATGTTTTGATATAGCTGCCATATAAACCGATCTTGGGTCTTGACTTCTTGAGCCTCTAGAGTGCGCAATTCTTATCCGATTGGGATGAAATTTTGCACGACGTGTTTTATTATGATATCCAACAACTGTGCCAAGTATGGTTCAAATCGGTTAATAACCTGATATAGCTGCCATATAAACCGATCTTGGGTCTTGACTTCTTGAGCCTCTAGAGTGCGCAATTCTTATCCGAATGGAATGGATTTTCGCACGACATGTTTTGTTATGATACCCAACAACTGTGCCAAGTATGGTTCAAATCGGTTCATAACCTGATATAGCTGCCATATAAACCGATCTTGGGTCTTGACTTCTTGAGCCTCTAGAGGGCACAATTCTTATCCGATTTGAATAAATTTTTGCACGATGTATTTCGTTATGATATCCAACAACTGTGCCAAGTATGGTTGAAATCGGTCCATAACCTGATATAGCTGTCATATAAACAGATCTGGGGATTTGACTTCTTGAGCTTCTAGAGGGCGCAATTCCTATCCGATTTGGCTGAAATTGCATGACGTATTTTATTCTTACTTTCAACAACTGTGTCAAATAAGGTTCAAATCGGTTCATAACCTGATATAGCTGCCATATAAACCGATCTGGGATCTTGAATTGACGTATCCTCTCATGACCATCAACAAACGTGTTTATTATGTTCGGAATCAGTCTATAGCCCGATACAGATCCCATATAAATTGTTTTCTCTATTTTACTTCGTGAGCCCCAATGGGCGCAATTCTTATACGAATTGGCTGACATTTTACACAGGTCTCCAACATATAATTTAATTGTGGTCCGAACCGGACCATATCTTGATATCGTTTTAATAGCAGAGCAACTCTTTTCTTATATCCTTTTTTGCCTAAGAAGAGATGCCGGGAAAAGAACTCGACAAATGCGATCCATGGTGGAGGGTATATAAGATTCGGCCCGGCCGAACTTATCACGCTTTTACTTGTTTTTTCTCAAACAGTCCAAGTACTGCCTTATCTTCTTCTGAGCCATATAACTCGTTAGCTGATAGCTTAATCCAAAGTAGCTTATGTTAGACAATATTATCCTTCGTTTTATTTCAAAACTGGTGCCATTTGTTTCAGTTACGGTGGTAACAAGGCTTTTGGGCGTGGTCCTGAAAACTTAGCTTACATGTCGCTGGAGGCATACCCACAGATTCCAGTATCCCTGGAATGTGTAAGGTAGTTCCTAGTAAGGTAGTTAGTCTCGCAAGCTCGTTCGCTTTACAGTTTCCTGGAATATCTCTGTGGCCCGGCAACTAGAACAGGTGAATTTTGAACTGTTCAGCCATCTCGTTGAGAGATCTGCAACAGTTAGAGCGGTTTTTGTGTTCAGATATACTTTCTCCAGGAATTTAATGGCTGCCTGGCTGTCTGAGAAGATATTTATACCAATTGTCGCAAAGACTTTAAATCTTAGCCATTCCACCACTTCCTTAATTGCAAAGATCTCCGCTTGATACACACCGCAGTGGTCGGGTAACCTTTTCGATATGACCAGTTCTAGATCTTTAGAGTACACTCCAAAGCCCATCTGGCTGTCTAGTTTGGAGCCATCCGTATATGTAATAGAACGTTTCAATCTGTTCTATCAGGAATAGTGGGACAGTACTTTTTATCAAAAATAGGGGTTCAGGTAGGGTGTAATCCACACAGCCTGGAACATTGGATATTGTATCAAGTATAACACAATGTCCGTAGCCGCCACATGACCAATTAAAAAGCTCTATTAATCTCACGGCAGTGGTTGCTGCAATTTGGGTAGCCACAATAATGGCTATATTTCAAAGTAGTGGACACAGTCCACCCCCTTGAGCTGTTCCTCTGCTGACCCGTCTTTCTAGATCCACAGATTCCAAGCCTGCCGTAATACATCTTTTGAAGTCGGTTTTACATTATTGAAAGCACCGTCAATGCCAAGAAATGCTACCATTGTATATTCCTTGACAGCGAGAGAACCCTCTATGTAGCCGACTAGGTCGTGAAGGGCTGTTTCAGCGGATTTGCTTTTACTATATGCATGCTGCTGCCGCGATAGGCGATCTCCAGGGATCTTTGCACTTAGATATGTTTCTATCAACCTCTCAAGAGTCTTCAGCATAAAGGATGACATACTAATTGGACGAAAATCTTTCGCCTTCGTGTGGTAGGGTTTTCCTGCTTTCGGCTTGTATATATGGGACGACCAAGATCCCAATGGAAAGATCAAGTGGTGGGAGACACCTCGAAACTTGGTGTCAGAGATTTTAGAAGCAGCGCAGAAGATGGAGGCGCTTGGAACGCTATTTTACGTTCGGATAATGAGACAAATGTTCTGTCATTGCCAATTTAGTAAGCAAGTAAGAGCTGTGTTAGATCCTTCAACATCCCTGTTCAGTACGGTCCTGATCGGTCCAGATTTGGATAAAACTTCAACATATATCAATCTCCCTATTAAAGATGCTAATCCCATTAAAGGTTAATTGAATAGCGCATTTTGCAGAAATTTAGCACAAAGAGTTGTGTTAGGCCCCTCGAAAGTCGTACCGAATACGGTCAAAATTAGGATACATGTGAATGTAGCTGCCATATATACCGATCACCGAATTTAAGTTCTTTGGGACTGAGAGCTATGCAAAGCTTTGGGACATTAGTGTCCTGTATGGTTCGGATCGGCCCAGATTTGGATAAAGCTGTCATAAACAAATACCGATTTAAGTTCTTAGCATATTAAAGGTGTGTTTTTTAAGTGATTACGCTGATAGTTGGTACAATGAGTTGTATTATACCCATACATATCTTACCTGAATATGTTGGAAATAGGACTATATTTTAATATAGCTGTTATAAAAAACGTAGCGCAGAGGTTAGCATATTCCCCTATGACGCTGAACGCCTAGGTTCGAATCCTGGCGACACCATCATAAAATTTTCAGCTGTGGTTATGCCCTCCAAATGCTGTCAAGATTTGTGAGGAACTATGCCATGTAAAAACTTTTCCTTAAAAGAGGTGTCGCACTGCAGCACGCCGTTCGGACTCGGCTATAAAAAGGAGGTTCCTTATAATTGAGACTTGACAGAAGTTTGGCCATGTTCCATAATGGAATGTTCATGGGCAAATTTAAATTGTTATAAAAAACAATATTCTGTTTTACCGACTTGAACACTGAATTATATCAGACCCCTCGACGTGCGTGTCGAGTTTGGTCCAAATGGCGGGTCCAAATGGTTTGATCCGAGGAGGTTGGTATCCAAAGAATCTGAAACAAGTAAAACGGAGTTAATTTCGGCCGGGCCGAACTTTGGATACCCACCACCTCGGGTGTATATGTAAACCACCTTTCAGCATAATCCTGTGAAAAATGCATAATTTATAACCCCCACCAACTTTATCGAAAAATGGTCCGATATGGACCAAATTCGGCACAGACATTAAGTGGCCTAATAAGTTCAAGTCATTGCTCAATTTTGTAGGACAAAATATTGGTATTTTTGGTAGCAATATCCTGATATCGAAAAGCCTAACCTAATGCACTGAGTCAAATATCATCGAAATTGGATTATAAATGAGCATTTTATGGATCCAATACTTTAATTAGAGATATCGGTCTATATCGCAGCTATATCCAAATCTGGACCAATCTGGGCCAAATTGAAGACGGATATCGAAGGGCCTAGTACAACTCACTATCCCAAATTTGAATAATGCGCCTTTTATGGGCCCAAAAACCTTAAATCGAGAGATCGGTCTATATGACAGCTATATCCAATTCTGGACCGATGTGGGCCAAATTGAAGAGAGATGTAGAGTAGCCTAACATAACTCACTGTCCCAATTTTCAGAAAAATCGGACAATAAATGCGTCTATTCTGGGCCCAAGACCTTAAATTGGCGGATCGGTTTATATCCAAATCTGGACCAATCGGGGCCAAATTCAAGGAGGGTGTTGAGTAGCTCACAACACAACTTACTGTTGTGTTGCAAAATTTCAGCTCAATGTCTCCACTTTTAAAGACTCTAGCTTGATTTCAACAGACAGACGGACATGGCTAGATCGTCTTAAATTTTTAAGACGATCAAGAATATATATCCTTATAGAGTCGGAAATGGATATTTCGATTTGTTGCACATAGAATGACAAAATGAATATACTCCTTCTCCTTCGGTGGTATGTATAAAAATGTTATATATAGAATATCATTTAAAATTTTGTTTTTTCAAGTAAACAATGAGTTCTTTCAATCATTATACCCTACACCACCACTGTTGTACAGGGTATTATAGGTTTGTGCATTTGATGGCAACGCTAAGAAGGAGGAGAGCTAGACCCATTGATAAGTATACCGATTAACTCAGAATCACTTTCTGATTCGATTTAGCCATGTCCGTCTGTCCTTCTGTCCGCCTGTGAGTTCATGTATTCTTGTAATCAAAGTCCAGGTCGTATTTGTTGTCTGATTGGCACGAAATTTCGCACATGTCACTTTTTTGGCCCAAGGACAAACGCTATTGATTTTGAAAAATATCGGTTCAGATTTAGATATAGCTCCCATATACATCTTTCATCCGATATGGCTTTTTAAGGCTGTAGAAGCCATAATTTTCGTCCGATTTTTACAAAATTTGGCATTGGGTATTTTATTCGAGGTCTTCATATGTGTGCAAAATTTTATAAAAATCGGTCTAGATTTAGATATAGCTCCCATATATATGTATCGCCCGATTTGCTCTTCAATGGCTGTAGTAGCTCCAATTTTCAACCGATATGTACAAAATGTGGCACGGACTGTTTTGTTACTGATCTTAACATATCTGAAAAAATTCATCAAAATCGGTTTAGATTTAGATTGCTTGATTTTAGATTGCTCCCATATATATCTTTCATCCGATTTGAACTATTAAGGCTGTAGAAGCCACAATTTTGATCCGATCTTCACCAAATTTGGCGTGCAGTCGTTTTTGTGAAGTCTCAATGTATGTGCGAAATTTAAAAAAATCGGTTCAGATTTAGTTACAGCTCCCATATATATCGTTAATCCGATATGGCCTTTTAAGGCTATAGAAGCCACAATTTTCGTCCGATTTTGCATGAGAAGTTTAAATGACGTTCCAATATGTGTGCAAAATTTCATTAAAATCTGTTTTAATTTAGGTATAGCTCCAATGTGTATATTTCATCCGATATGGACTTTTAAGGCAGTAAATTTTGGTCACATTTCTATTACAATATAGGGCGTGAGATGTTCTATTTCATGTGCCCAGTATGTGTCATTAAAATTTGCACAGGTTTCAATATAACTCGCATATAATCTTTCATCCGATATGGTCTTTGTGGAAATCCAAATGTTTTGTCCTATGGTAGGAAAATCTTACAAGGTTCTAAATTGCTATTTCAATTGGTATCTAAATAAAAGTCTGACTAGATTTGGAGATAAGTTTTACATATAAAAAGTACTACACACACTCGGTGTGGTGTAGGGTATTATATAGTCGTCACCGCCCGACTTTTGCCTTTTCTTACTGGTTTTTTATTTGAATATGAATTTTTTTTTAGACCTGTTTTGAAAAAATCTACCCACCCGAAATTTTGATAAATACTTTCTGGTCCGTTTCGGCTTTCGAATTCGCAAAACGAAAAAAAAAAAAATATTTTCTAAGTATTTTTCTTTTAATGTTTAATTACACTCGGGGTTCCTCTTGCTTTATAGATTGGTTTGCAAGATATAGAGCATTTCATTCATTTTGAGCTTTCGAAACAAGATAAAACTCCCGCACAAATAGTCTTTCGACTATATTGGACTAACCTAACCAAACCTTCAACAATTTGGTTAATTGAATCTATAAATAAATTAATTGAACATTTCAAACATTTACAATCACTTCTTAATTGAACATTTTTAATCACTTTTTTCATAAACTTTGATTGATAATTTCGTTTTTGTGATTGATGTAAATGGATCAATTATTTGCGTGATTTAAACCGAGTTTTATTTTTTCTGAGTAGAATTACAAAAATGAAACATGCATATTCCATTCAGTAGTTGATCAATTAAATTCACCTGTTTTGGAAGTGCCATAAGTTTTCAACTTAAATGGCAGCTACACATTTCACTGGCACATGGTTACTGTCGACACATCTCGACATTTGGTCCTTGCTAACATCCTGAGCAAACACACGCACTACCATCCACGCTTTGGCAACAAAGAAATGTGGTCTCGCTGAAGAGACATAAATTACAAATGAATGTAATTTAGCAAATAAAATACAAATAAATCTGTAGCAACAATGTTCGAACGTAAAGCAATGTAATAAGTGAAACAACAAATAACAAACTTTGTTCTCAAAGATCAACAATGAGACGCGACGATATAGACGAAAACAAGTAAAAGCGTGGTAAGTTCGGCCGGGCCGAATCTTATATACCCTCCACCATGGATCGTATTTGTCGAGTTCTTTTCCCGGCATCTCTTCTTAGGCAAAAAGGGATATAAGAAAAGAGTTGCTCTGCTATTAAAACGATATCAAGATATGGTCCGGTTCGGACCACAATTAAATTATATGTTGGAGACCTGTGTAAAAATTCAACCAATTCGTATAAGAATTGGTCCCATTGGGGCTCACGAAGTAAAATAGAGAGAACGATTTATATGGGATCTGTATCGGGCTATAGACCGATTCAGACCATAATAAACACGTTTGTTGATGGTCATGAGAGGATCCGTCGTACAAAAGTTCAGGCATATCGGATAATAATGGCGACCTCTAGGGGTCAAGAAGTCAAGATCCCAGATCGGTTTATATAGCAGCTATATTAACCTGATATAGCTGCTATATAAACCGACTCAAGAAGTCAAGACCCAAGATCGGTTTATATGGCAGCTATATCAGGTTATAAACCGATTTGAACCATACTTGGCACAGTTGTTGGATATAATAACAAAACACGTCGTGCAAAATTTCATTCTGATCGGATAAGAATTGCGCACTCTAGAGGCTCAAGAAGTCAAGACCCAAGATCGGTTTATATGGCAGCTATATCAGGTTATGGACCGATTTAAACTATACTTGGCGCAGTTGTTGGATATCATAACAAAACATGTCGTGCAAAATTTCATTCCAATCGGATAAGAATTGCGCACTCTAGAGGCTCAAGAAGTCAAGACCCAAGATCGGTTTATATGGCAGCTATATCAAAACATGGACCGATATGGCCCATTTACAATACCAACCGACCTACACTAATAAGAAGTATTTGTGCAAAATTTCAAGCGGCTAGCTTTACTCCTTCGGAAGTTAGCGTGCTTTCGACAGACAGACGGACGGACGGACGGACGGACGGACAGACGGACGGACATGGCTAGATCGACATAAAATGTCACGACGATCAAGAATATATATACGTTATGGGGTCTCAGACGAATATTTCGAGTAGTTACAAACAGAATGACGAAATTAGTATACCCCCCATCTTATGGTGGAGGGTATAAAAAGTACAAAGCGAGTAAGGTAGAACTGTATTTGGTTGAATACGAATGTGTGAATGCACTACATTTTGATTAGATGCCAACATTTGGATTCACAGACAATTCCGAAAAACAAATTTTAAAACAACCAAAATGTTTTGAATGTTTTATTTCCGAATATTCTATTACGAAGCAGAGCCATAAAGAAACCAAAGAAAAGCAAGCCTGGATTACGAGTCACAGAGCAAAAAGTCTGAAAGAAGAAATTCAAGACTGTACTAGCAACTAACGTCATAACCATTAGTGGGCGATAACATGCTCTAACGAATGTTTTTGAATTTCTCTCTGAATCTTGAATCCAAATATTCGGCTCTATAGAGGACCTAGTACCAGGGTGCCACTCAAAAATTCGTTATGCCTGGTTTATCTAAGGGGGTTATTATATTAGCATTCATAAAAATTTACCAAATGAAAACATATGAAACGATGAGTCCAATGCATTGCCCCTAATTTCATATTGAATGAGACCACAAAACACGTAAAGTTGTTGTTTATCCAACAACAACAGTCATCCGACCACGACAAAGATTTGTTTCAAAGGAGAAAAAATAATGAAACTGTGAAGCAAACTTACATTCGTGATGTTCCTTGGAAGGATGTACCCGCAACTATGTCAGTGGGCAGGCTGTTTGACTGACATGCTGTTGGCGATGACAGGAATGATGATGTTGAGGTTTGACGAAGCAGTTGTGAAGAATATATATTTCACTTTTTCCGTCTACATGCGAGTGCATATATCTGCAAAACAATTCAATTTAATAGGGGGATGGTCCAACAAGTACTTGCTAAGACGATCATATAACTTGGTTGTTAGATATGTTGTAGTTAAAATATACTGATTATTTCTTCCGAAGCAGCGATGTGAAAACACATTCATTATTGCACTTTACCATGTAGTTATACAACTTATAATATCAAGAGTTTGCTCCAATTTAATTTGAAATTTCTAACTTTTGAGCCTTTTACGTATGTCGGCCTTCAAATCAAAATGCATTTTGTGTACTTCGTGATTTTTTAGTTCAGTATAAACGAACAAAACTGTATACAAATGCAAATTTACCCTATCATTCCATTAGGGGACGGGGGCACACTTCTCACATATCGAGAAGTGGTGTCCAATTCAAGTTTAAGCTCAATGATAAGGCATTTATACATTCTACCATAGGATGGCAGTATGCTAACTTCTTTTTTCCTCTCGTCACATATCGAAATATCGATTTGAGACCAGTGATTCGGAGCGGAGCAAGCCTATTTTTGCCGGAGCGAGATTGAAGATTTTTTAACCCGGAGCGGAGCGGGAGTGGAGCGGTTTCTAATCTGAAAATCCACTCCGCTCCGACAAAATAAAAATTTTTAAAATACACATTTGTTTGGTTTACGAATTAAAACAACAATTTAAAATGGTCAAATTAACGTGAGTTAACTTTGGGGTTAACTTTCGTTAAATCGAACTTTCGTTAAATCGTTAAATCGAAGTTGTACCAGTTTAAAAAAACTTCGTCTTTATGTCAAAAAAGTGAAAACGATGCGGTAGAGCCCAATCTTGTGTACCAACCACTACTGATCACATTTGTCAAGTTCTTTTTGTAGACAGAAACTAAAAAGGATGAAGCGACAAACTCCATGGATTTGTATATGAAAGCATTTAGTCATTCCGTTTGCAACACATCGAAATACCCATTTCCGACCCTACAAAGTATATACATCGTCGTAAAATTCGAACATGAATAAAATATGATGTGTGTCCGTCTGTTGTAATTACGCTACCGCCGTCAGAAATTGAGCTTTTGCAGAAGCTGCGAGGACACCTTCTGTAGGTGTGACCCGCACTAGCAGTCAGAAAGAGTTCTACTTTAAGTTGTCATTTCTTTGAGACCATGTCTGATTTAGCGGATGTGAACATTCGCAAGTTGCTGCGCTTTTTAAGCGATATGGATGGTTTAACGGTAGGAACTACAAGGCATATTCCTTCTTCTGTTCCTGTGATATCACAATGGTCTAAAACGTGAGTGAGAAAGTGAGTCTGATGGCAGACTGTCACTAAGTTGGCAACGCCCCTAAGTTCGTTCCTGTCTGGTATTGTAGCCCTACCTTAGTGGGGGTATATGTTAGCCGCGATTGCCGAGCAATGCCATAGGAAATGCTCCAACGTCTCATCATCTTCCACACATAGTCATATGTGTCCCTTTATGATACCGAAAGCTATACTAACCTCCTTCTTACTTCCTTTCAGTAATAGCCTCGTCTTCTAACGATCTGGATCTCCCCATAGGATTTTCGCCGTCCTACCGATCGTTTCGCTGTTCCATAGGGTTGCATGCGCATTCGTCGCCCACGCCCATAACTCGGACTGCGTCGACCCGATAGGCTTCAGGTTAACCAAGTTCATTGACGGCAGTCTTCTGGCCTTCTCCGCCAAATCGTCTGCCCTTTCATTCCCCCTTACTCCGTTATGGTCTGGCAGCCAAACAAGGCAGATTTTACCATCCTCAGAGAAGTCGTTAATGTCCTTTTTACATTCAGGGACTTTTCGTAATCTTATCATCCTGGTTTTTATTGCCCTTATGATCAGGCAATCTAAAACAGATCTCAGTTCCTTAGTTCTCAATGTAGATCCTTTGATGTATAAGTAAGCAATGGTCTAATCACGCTCCTATAGAGCCAGTGGACTATTCTCAGGTTTAGGTCCCATTTAGAGCCTATGGCCCCTCTACATAGTGGCCAATATCTGTGAACCATCTCGGTACGCTCCTATCCAAGATTATACCTAAGTATTTAACCTTGTCAGATATCGAAACATGGTGCGTCAAATTAGCCACCTTCGTCTTTCTCGTGAATAGGCAGATTTCGGTCTTCTCTGGATTAAAATTGAGATCCCTGGGCCATAGCCAGTCGTGTGCCATCTAAAAGACCTTTTCGGCTCTTCTGTATAGCTGGTTCCTCAGCCAGCATCCGTAATAGGCCATTTATGGAGGTCACCGATAGGAGGTAAAATGCCACCCTGTTGCGTGCCTTGTGCCACTTTCTCCCTTATATTTATGTCATGGGACACACAATTTATCCATCTGTTCCTTAGCATATGGTTTATCCATTCTCTAAGGATCGGATCAGTGAATCGGTCCGCACGTTGTTAAAAGCGTTTTGGCATCGAAGGATTCTTTTATTTTATTCACAACCTCGTGCAGGCCTGTCTCCACGGACCTTCCCTTGGCATAGGCATGCTGTTTGTATTTGAGAAGTTCGCTGGATGCCCTACTCTCTATCTTGGAGTCCACAATACGTTCCATGGTTTTGAGTAGGGTATATATACCACCCTTGCTTCATTCTAGACCTTTGGAGTATATGCAAGTCCCAGGCCAGAAAGCTTCCACGAGGCACGTTTTGCAGCTCTGGTAGTTTTATTGTATTGCTTGAGCCGTGAGTAGTACACATCCCAATATACCTCCGTTTTTTACTACCTCTTTCCCAATATTGCGAATCCCGGTCATCTAGGGTTTTTCTTGGGCTGATATTCTTTCCCGAAAAGGACAGCTATCTTGAAAGACCCCACCAGTGCAGTCGTAATCCTGGTGACATTGTCGGCAATGTCTTCTATGCTTGGACAACCAAAATTATCTTGCCCAAGTCTTCTTCTGAGTAGTCTTCCGAATTTTGGCCAGTTGGTTTTCAACTTATTCCGGAAGCTTATCGGATTTGGCGCTGGTCGCGCGATTCTATTAACAAAGGTAGCGGTGTTACCAATATTGAGTGTTATTAGGTTGTCGGTATTCAAGAAC
The DNA here is from genome assembly GCF_963082655.1 of Stomoxys calcitrans. Lineage (NCBI taxonomy): Eukaryota > Metazoa > Arthropoda > Insecta > Diptera > Muscidae > Stomoxys > Stomoxys calcitrans. The sequence goes on from NC_081555.1 coordinate 69,447,662, forward strand.
TCTGCCAGGGCTTGGCCCCGCTAATAAGGTACCACCCACAAAATGTGATGAGGGTTTTGCTTTCCTCACCAGCCGTTGCAGCTCCAATGTGGGTGGCGGTGTCTCAGAGTCGAAAGGCAGATAAAGTGATGCCAGGTATGCTCAACCGTCTCCCTGTCTCACCACTGTTGCATCCGACGTTGACAACTCTGGGGAAAATATATAATTTAAATATTTATGACAAATAAGGCAGGTCCTCGGCCGAGTACCAGTGTAAGGATAGAATAATTGGTGGTCCCGGGTCGTTCATGGCTCCTGAATTAAGGCAATATGAATCTTGCACTTGCTGATTTTCTGCATCAGAGCGTGTGTAGCTGTCTCGCTCCGGTTGAGGTTTATTTGGATGACTTCAGGCATTGATCCTCCATGAAATGGACTTCTTGGGAGTGGGTGATGGTCTCAACGTCCGCCTCCTGGTCTTTAATCTGCATTGACTTTGCTGTCACTGCACTGCGACCACTGACATTTTCGACATAATCGACGTACGGCGTCGATTATGGAAGTGTAAACTTCTGCGCCACTGTGGCCTGTGTCTACAGTCGGGAGAAATTTAACAAACCTCATCTGTAGCGAATGTAAAACGTCAATGCATTTTACAAAGAGTGTCTGTTTGGTGCAGTTGGTCGCGGCGCCATTAAGTGGTATTTCCTTGAAAATGAGGTCGGTCAAGCAATCACCATTAATGGTTCAATTTAAACCGGATCCAGACCATGGCTTGTTTGCACATCACATTCGCATTGAGGACGACATCATCTGTCGCGCTTAATTTAATGGTACACCTAATGACTCCGGACATAATGGCTAGGCAAATTGCTGCGACCACTGCCGTGAGGATAAAAGAACTTTCTCTTTAGTCTGGCAGCAGCTACAAGAATTGTATTATTCTTGACACAATGTGGACTATACATACACTATACCTGATATGTAGAACAGAGGGTACGTAGATTTATATACCATTGGTTCCAAAAAAGACGACCAAGTGGACTTTAGGGTGTATTCTGAAGAATTTACAATGGGTATATCAAAAAAAAAAAGGTACGCCGTTCGGACTCGGCATAAAAAAGGAGGCCCCTTATCATTGAGCTTAAACTTTAATCGGACTGCACTCACTGATATGAGAGAAGTATCCCGTGTTCATGGGAAATTTAGTAGTAGTATATCGAAAAGGTCTGGCTCATATATTGGTTGCCCAAAAAGTAATTGCGGATTTTTCATATAGTCGGCGTTGACAAATTTTTTCACAGCTTGTGACTCTGTAATTGCATTCTTTCTTCTGTCAGTTATCAGCTGTTACTTTTAGCTTGCTTTAGAAAAAAAGTGTAAAAAATGTATATTTGATTAAAGTTCATTCTAAGTTTTATTAAAAATGCATTTACTTTCTTTTAAAAAATCCGCAATTACTTTTTGGGCAACCCATATAATGCCATAACGACAATTGGCATAAATATCATCTCAGATTGACAGGCAGTCATTAATCCTCTTGGGAACTTATATTCGAAATCAAAAGCCGACCCCTAGATGGCTGAATAGTTCGAATGTTACCTGTTCAGGGTCCCGTGCTATAGAAATATTCCAGAGAATTGTAGAGCAGTCGAGCTAGCAAGACTAGGAACTGCCTTAAAAACTCCAGGAGAACAAGATTCTGTGTAATGCTTCTAGCGGCATGTAACCCCTTATGCCTCTTAACCCGTAATCTTGTATCAGATTCGTGTATAACCTTTAATACTTTCCATTAATGTCAGGTATTTCACTCTTTGGTCTCCTGGCACGGGATAGCTGTGAGCACCACACAGGATGGAACCTTGAGGTCCAATTTGTGTGATGTTCATTGCTGTAATGAGAAGCTTAGCTGCAAGCTACAGGGCGCGTCCACAGGTTGCGGATAGTGGAATGCTGCAACAGCAGTCGCGGACAATCAGCGGTATCGAGCGGAGAGTCTGAGTGAGAGGCCGAGCGGCATCGGCTCTTGCACAAATACGAAGGTTGCCTTTTATATTTCGAGATGTGTTGTAATCTGCCAACTGACAGGTCCATCGTAAAGCTTTAAATTTTTGAGGGTATACTTACTCAGAACGTTTTGACATACGAGCGCTATTTGTATTGTTTACAGTAACTTAAAAGATTCATCTCGCCCAAAAAATGGAATTAAATCGTGAACATTTTCGAGCGAATATTTTCGACGTGATTTATCTCAACAACAGCGTCGATAAACTTAATTAAATTTTTGGCGATAAAGCTCCATCAAGGGCCAGTCTTTATCGATGATATGGTGAATTCAACCGAGGCCGTAGTTCACTCCAAGACGAATTTCGTGCATGTTTTGGAGATACCTCAATCTTACTTTTGCTTTACTTTTATTGGCTATGACCGAATATTTGTTCCAATCAATCAGAGTGGCGAAAGTGCTTCCACAATTTGTTCGAACGCATACAAAAGTGTATAGATCTTGATGGGGAATATTTTGATAAGCAATAACGTGATTTTCGATGGTTAAAATTTGTTTTGGGTGCTTTAATCCCGAAATATAAAGGCAACCCTCGTACTGAGTACTCGGTATGACAAGGCGAGTTATCGGCGCCTTTAAATAACCAATGGCCACACTGTTCCCGCTGTGATCGGTCTTTTGGACCTAAACGAACTTGCTCACCTACAGAATCTTGACGAGGATCGATGAAAATGTGTTCTCTAGTCATGACCTCAAATTAAAATTTGTTATTTGTGTGTCTTTATTTTTTTTGGTTACTATTAATCCTTCTCTAAAGTACCTCGGATCCCGCTAAATATAGGAGCCTGCGTCATCTTTTTAAACCACATTAAATGACTCCTAAAAAGGAAATGTTACCTGTAATAGTTCACAGGCAAACCCTTTGGGATTTTGTTCTACTGACCTAAAAAATCATCAAATTTTGCCTGTCATTATATATTTTGAAGTCTCAGCCAAGGCGTAAAAGAAACATGGCGTTTTGGGAATAACAGAAAACAGGTGACCAATGTCGAAAATAAACCTATGTGCCCTATTTGAAACCTTCATCGAAAGACATGTAGAAAACTCTATGATTATGAGCATCATTGTGGCTCAGGTGTATAAGAATATAGGAGATTTGCATTTTTCGTTCGTTGTTTTGTCAAACGTTCACAGACATGTAACCTTGAACTAAGTTCAATTGTGTACATTTTTAGCAGAATCCATAGTGGTGAGTTCTCAAGATTCAGCCCGACCGATTTCAGCCCATTTTTATACCCACCACCGAAGGATGGGGGTATATTCATTTTGTCATTCCGTTTGCAACACATCGAAATATCCATTTCCGACCCTATAAAGTATATATATTCTTGATCAGCGTAAAAATCTAAGACGATCTAGCCATGTCCGTCCGTCTGTCTGCTGAAATCACGCTACAGTCTTTAAAAATAGAGATATTGAGCTGAAATTTTGCACAGATTCTTTTTTTGTTCATAAGCAGGTTAAGTTCGAAGATGGGCTATATCGGACTATATCTTGATATAGCACCCATATAGACCGATCCGCCGATTTAGGGTCTTAGGCCCATAAAAGCCACATTTATAATCCGATTTAGTTGAAATTTGTGACAGTGAGTTGTGTTAGGCCCTTCGACATCCTTGGTCAATTTGGCTCAGATCGGTTCAGATTTGGATATAGCTGCCATATAGACCGATCCTCCGATTTAGGGTCTAAGGCCCATAAAAGCCACATTTATGGTCCGATTTCGCTGAAATTTGGGACAGTGAGTTGTCTTAGGCCCTTTGACATGTTTCTTTAGTTTGATCCAGATCGGTTCAGATTTGGATATAGCTGCCATATAGACCGATTCTCCGGTTTAGTGTCTTAGGCCCACAAAAGCCACATTTATTATCCGATTTTGATGAAATTCGGGGCAGTGAATTGTGTAAGGCCCATCGACATCCTTCGTTAATTTGGCTCAGATCGGTGCAGATTTGGATATAGCTGCCATATAGATCGATCCTCCGATTTATGGTGTAAGGCCCATAATAGCCACATTCATTATCCGATTTTGCTGAAATTTGGGACAGTGAGATGTGTTAGGCCCTTTGACATATTTCTTCAATTTGGTCCAGATCGGTTCAAATTTGGATATAGCTGCCATATAGACCGATTTCTTGATTTATGGTTTTGGGCCCATAAAATGCTCATTTATTACCCGAGTTGGTGGGTATCCAAAGTTCGGCCCGGCCGAACTTAACGCCTTTTTACTTGTTTTTTTTTTTTTAATTAATACTCCCTTATATCCTTGTAATTTAGGCAATTTTATTGAAAGTATGTGTGGTCAACAGTCTACAAGGCTTTAGAAGTAAATTTACATAAAAGATTTGTATGAATTTCATTTTCACATGATGTGCAATTGGACAACTGTTCCGGAAATCAGTTTTGTTCACGTTAACGAATGGCATGCCTCTTTAGTTTTTATCTAAACCGTGTGTAACACCTACGCTGGTAAATTAATTAAGCGAACTCAAAACAGCACAAAAGTACATATAATAATTTTTATTTGCAATGTCAACACAACAAGATATATGTAGACTATAATTAAGTCTAATTTACAAAAAATTTAAAAAACAAGTAAAAAGGCTTTAAGTTCGGCCGGGCCGAACTTTGGATACCCACCACCTCGGGTATATATGTAAACCACCTTTCATCAAAATTCGGTGAAAATTTCATACCTTATATTCATATACCTCATACCGATCTGAACTATATACGATACGGATGTCGAAAAGCCGAACATCAGTCACTGTGTCAAATTTCAGTGAAATAGGATTATAAATGCGCCTTTTATGGGGCCAAGACTTTAAATCGAGATATCGGTCTACATGGCAGCTATATACAAATCTGGACCGATTTGGGCCAAGTTGCATTAACATGTCGAAGAGCCTAAGCTAAGCACTGTCCCAAATTTCGGCGAAATCGGACAATAAATGCCTCTTTTATGGGGCCCTTAAATCCAGAGATCGGTCTATATGACAGCTATATTCAAATCTGGACCGATCTGGGCAAAATTGAAGAAGGACGTCGAAGAGCCTAACCAAACTCACTGTCTCAAATTTCAGCGACATCGGACAATAAATGCATCTTTTATGGCCCCAAAACCTAAAACCTAGATATCGGTCTATATGGCAGCTATATCCAAATCTGGACCGATCTGTGCGATATTGCAGAAGTATGTCAAGGGGCTTAACTTAACTCACTGTTCCAAATTTCGGGGACATCGGGCAATAAATGAGCACTTTATGGGCCCAAAACCATAAATCAAGAAATCGGTCTATATGGCAGCTATATCCAAATTTGAACCGATCTAGACCAAATTGAAGAAATATGTCAAAGGGCCTAACACATCTTACTGTCCCAAATTTCAGCAAAATCGGATAATGAATGTGGCTATTATGGGCCTTACACCATAAATCGGAGGATCGATCTATATGGCAGCTATATCCAAATCTGCACCGATCTGAGCCAAATTAACGAAGGATGTCGATGGGGCTTACACAATTCACTGCCCCGAATTTCATCAAAATCGGATAATAAATGTGGCTTTTGTGGGCCTAAAACACTAAACCGGAGGATCGGTCTATATGGCAGCTATATCCAAATCTTAACCGATCTGGACCAAATTAAAGAAGCATGTCAAAGGGCCTAAGACAACCCACTGTCCCAAATTTCAGCGAAATCGGATAATGAATGTGGCTTTTATGGGCCTTACAACCTAAATCGGAGGATCGGTCTATATGGCAGCTATATCCAAATCTGGACCGATCTGAGCCAAATTGACAAAGAATATCGAAGGGCCTAACACAACTCACTGTCCCAAATTTCAACAAAATCGGTTAATAAATATGGCTTTTATGGGCCTAAGACCCTAAATCGGCGGATCGGTCTATATGGGGGCTATATCGAGATATAGTCCGATATAGCCCATCATCGAACTTAACCTGCTTATGGAGAAAAAACGAATCTTTGCAAAATTTCAGCTCAATATCTCTATTTTTAAAGACTGTAGCGTGATTTCAACCGACAGACGGACGGCCATGTTTAGATCGTCTTAGATTTTTACGCTGATCAAGAATATATATAATTTATAGGGTCGGAAATGGATATTTCGATGTGTTGCTAACGGAATGAGAAAATGAATATACCCCCATCCTTCGTTGGTGGGTATAATAATAACATTTTATTAAGATAATATAAAAAAAGAAGTAACAAGTAAAAGCGTGCTAAGTTCGGCCGGGCCGAATCTTATATACCCTCCACCATGGATCACAGTTGTCGAGTTCTTTTCCCGGCATCTCTTCTTAGGCAAAAAAAAGGATATAAGAAAAGATTTGCTCTGATATTAGAGCGATATCAAGATATGGTCCGGTTTGGACCACAATTAAATTATATGTTGGAGACCTGTGTAAAATGTCAGCCAATTCGAATAAGATTTGCGCCCTTTGTGGGCTCAAGAAGTAAAATAGAGAGATCAATTTATATGGGAGCTGTATCGGCCTATAGACCCATTCAGACCATAATAAACACGTATGTTAATGGTCATGAGAAAATCCGTCGTACAAAATTTCAGCCAAATCGGATAATAATTGCGACCTCTAGAGGCTCAAGAAGTCAAGATCCCAGATCGGTTTATATGCCAGCTATATCAGGTTATGAACCGACTTGTACTTTATTTGACATAGTTGTTGAAAGTAACAATAAAAAACGTCTTGCGAAATTTCAGCCAAATCGGATAGAAATTGAGCCCTCTAGAAGCTCAAGAAGTCAAGTCCCCAGATCTGTTTATATGACAGCTTTATCAGGTTCTGAAACGATTTGAACCATACTTGGCACAGTTGTTGGATATCATAACAAAACACGTCGTGCAAAATTTCATTCCAATCGGATAAGAATTGCGCACTCTAGAGGCTCAAGAAGTCAAGACCCAAGATCGGTTTATATGGCAGCTATATCAGGTTATAAACCGATTTAAACCATACTTGGCACAGTTGTTGGATATCATAACAAAACACGTCGTGCAAAATTTCATTCCAATCGGATAAGAATTGCGCACTCTAGAGGCTCAAGAAGTCAAGACCCAAGATCGGTTTATATGGCAGCTATATCAGGTTATAAACCGATTTAAACCATACTTGGCACAGTTGTTGGGTATCATAAGAAAACACGTCGTGCAAAATTTCATCCCAATCGGATAAGAATTGCGCGCTCTAGAGGCTCAAGAAGTCAAGACCCAAGATCGGTTTATATGGCAGCTATATCAAAACATGGACCAATATGGTCCATTTATAATACCAACCGACCTACACTAATAAGAAGTATTTGTGCAAAATTTCAAGCGGCTAGCTTTACTCCTTCGGAAGTTAGCGTGCTTTCGACAGACAGACGGACGGACGGACGGACAGACGGACGGACATGGCTAGATCGACATAAAATTTCACGACGATCAAGAATATATATACTTTATGGGGTCTCAGACAAATATTTCGAGCAGTTAAAATCAGAATGACGAAATTAGTATACCCCCCATCTTATGGTGGAGGGTATAAAAAGGCGTTAAGTTCGGCCGGGCCGAACTTTGGATACCCACCACCTCGGGTATATATGTAAACCACCTTTCATCAAAATTCGGTGAAAATTTCATACTTTATACTCATATACCTCATACCGATCTGAACTATATACGACACGGATGTCGAAAATCCGAACATAAGTTACTGTGTCAAATTTCAGTCAAATCGGATTATAAATGTGCCTTTTATGGGGCCAAGACTTTAAATCGAGATATCGGTCTACATGTCAGCTATATCCAAATCTGGACCGATTTGGGCCAAGTTGCATAAACATTTCGAAGAGCCTAACACTAAGCACTGTCCCAAATTTCGGCGAAATCGGACAATAAATGCCTCTTTTAAGGGCCCTAAACCTTAAATCCAGAGATCGGTCTATATGACAGCTATATTCAAATCTGGACCGATCTGGGCAAAATTGAAGAAGGACGTCGAAGAGCCTAACCAAACTCACTGTCTCAAATTTCAGCGACATCGGACACTAAATGCGTCTTTTATGGCCCCAAAACCTAAAACCTAGATATCGGTCTATATGGAAGCTGTATCCAAATCTGGACCGATCTGTGCGATATTGCAGAAGTATGTCAAGGGGCTTAACATAACTCACTGTTTCAAATTTCGGCGACATCGCAAAATAAATGAGTATTTTATGGGCCCAAAACCATAAATCAAGAAATCGGTCTATATGGCAGCTATATCCAAATCTAAACCGATCATGACCAAATTGAAGAAATATGTCAAAGGGCCTAACACAACTCACTGTCCCAAATAATAAATGTGGCTTTTATTGACCTAAGACCCTTAATCGGCGGATCGGTCTATATGGGGGCTATATCAAGATATAGTCCGATATAGCTCATCTTCGAACTTAACCTGATTATGGACAAAAAAAGAATCCGTGCAAAGTTTCAGCTCAATATCTCTATTTTTAAAGACTGTAGCGCGATTTCAACAGACAGACGGACAAACGGACGGGCATGTCTAGATCGTCTTAGATTTTTACGCTGATTAAGAATATATATACTTTATAGGGTCGGAAATGGATATTTCGATGTGTTGCAAACGGAATGACAAAATGAATATACCACCATCTTTCGGTGGTGGGTATAATAATAAAACCAAACAAGTAAAAGTATGTTAAGTTCGGCCGGGCCGAATCTTGGGAACAAAATATATTAAGTTAAATCTGGAGATCTGTTTACATTGGTGCTAAATCAGGTTATAGACCGATTAAAGCCGTACTTGGCACAGTTGTTGAAAGTCGCAGAACACTTCCTGCAAAAGTTCAGCCAAATCGGACAAAAATTGCGGCTTCCCGGGGCTCAAGAGGTCAAATCGGGAGATCGGTATATATGGGACCTATATCAAAATCTGAACTGATATAGCTCATTTGCAATCCCCAACGACCTACATCTACATATAGTATCTGTGCAAAATTTCAAGCGGCTAGCGTTCAGAGGATCAAGTGTATATATACTTTTTGGAGTTTCCGACGAATATTACAAACGGAATGACTAGTATACCCCTATTCTATGGTGGTGGATATAAAAAATTAAATAACAAAATAATTTAAATTATAAATGTTATTGGAAAAATGTGAACAGCCTTTTCCTGAAAGTCATTAATTTGCTAATCGTTCAATGTTCGAGGGAAGGTTGTTCCAGAGTTATCTCTTCTGGGTGGTATAATTTTCTGTCCTCTATTAGTTCGTGCAAATTTAAAATGAGCGAAGAGATATCCAGGTTCTTTGGTTTCGACAATTTTATTAAGCAGAATTCTAATATTGAGATAACTGTTAAAAAATACAGTAACAACTTCAAGTGCAAATTGTGAAATACTTTCATTACGTTATTTATTAAAGATACCTGGTAACATAATTGAAAGCAACAGTAAGTCTGCGAACATCTTCATAATTACAGTTGTAGAAAACTTCGCAGTCACATTTCCAATTTATAAATCCAATTAGAGTTTTTTAATTCTAAAATGTAGCAGACTTTAATAAAGGCATTCTTCCGAACAAATCCGAAGATTTTACTCCCAAAGGCATTCCTGAAATTCCTTGTCTCAATACTAATTTATTTTAAAAACATTGCAGGGCGTTTGAAAAGCTACTGCCTTCACTAATGAACACATGGAGGAAAATTTGTTGCCCTCCCACTCAAGACAGAACAATTCAATTATATAGATAGCATTATTGAAGTGCTGATTCATTTCAATACTTTTTAAAATTATTCATGGTTTTTATGGATTAACCAGTAAGTAGAGCAGAGTAAGCACAGTAGTTTACACTAAAAAAATTTTGTTTTTATAAATGTCAACAATAATAGAAAGTCTGCATGAACATTGTAAAAGAAAAACATACTAGTATATATATTTTGCATTTTTTGGCTGCCTCAAGCTATTCTCCGTCAATCAATTTGTTTTAAATCGTTCTCTGTATTTCTTTTCTGTCCTTCAATTATTGCTACGAAATCACAGTGTAACCAATCGCCAAGATTTATAAACAAGAAAATAGAATATTTATGATATTTATGTCCGCCTATGACGCTGAACGCCTGGCTTCGAGTACTGGCGTTCAGCGTTCATTTCAGCGATGATCCTAATGCTTTGCGACATTTGTGAGGAACTATTCCTTTTGACAAAATGGTATAGCAGCCATGTAAAAACTTCTCCCCAAGGAAGTGTAGTACTGCGGCACTCTGTTCGGACTCAGCTATGAAAAGGAGGCCCTTATCATTGAGCTTATACTTGAATCGGACCGCAATGTTCATGGGCAAATTCGCATTTACAGCGGCAGCTTTCAAGCGAGAATAAATTCATATTCCAGTGGAATGAGCAACAAAACAATCCTTTGCTTGTTTTTGTCTAAACATACTCAAGAAGCTTGCCCGCAAATTTCTCTGGTTTTGGAGGAAAAACCACATAAACCCCCCCCTGTTTTTCCGACAAACATCCCCATTGGCCTGAAGCAGCAGCGACAGCGTCATGCAATATAAGTGTATTCAAGGAAAATTCTATTATTGCTCCTTACTTGTTATTGTTGGTAAGAGACTTTCCAACATTTTTAAAGTTTTTACTGAATTCTGTAGAGAGTGTATTTCGTGAAACAACAAAATCATATAGAAATTAACTTTGCCCGCTAGATATGTGAGCTTTGAATGGACATATTCAAATTTCTAAAAGGAAAGAATGAAACTCTTATGGTTTATGAAGTTTAAGGCATATTTGTATATTGAATGCATGGAAACCAATTGTTCGCATATGGGTTGTTAATTACATTGAGAACACAGCTTCTGAGATATTTTTTCGGCTGCGTGACCATTATACGGTGCTGCAGGCGGAGATCCAGGCGATCACGGAATGTCGAGTGTGAACGTTTTTATAGACAGTTAACTGCCCATAAGGGCAATATCAAAGGAAGGTAAGGTCACGAACAGTTTTGGGGTGTAAGAAGGAGATTAATGCAAAAACTGAGGATAGCATGATCCGCATTGCGTGCAGGGCCATAGGGCAGTAAGGGGGAATGAAAAAGCAGACGATTTGGCAGTGAAGGCCAGAGGACTGCCGTCAATGAACTTGGATAACCCGAAGCCTTTTGAGTCGACGCAGTCCGAGTTAAGGGTGTGGGCGACGAACTAAAACGGAGGGTAGGACGACGAAAATCTTATGGGTTGCATAGATGGCCTACCAAAAAACACAGTTTTAGAAAGAGATAAAAATAAGTAAAAATTTCTGCTGTTGTTCCTCCTCACTAATGATGGTGACATTTGACTTGGAGTGCTCACTATGAAAGATTAAAAGCAAAAACTTTTTATTAGGGGTGTTTTTTCGGGGTGAGGTGGTCTCCCAGACACTTGGCCCTGAAGAAATATCAGCATCGTGCTCTTCTTTTAAATACCAATTATTAAAAATTATTTTGCCATTGGCTTAGGGAAGTTTACACGATGAGGCGCCCCCAAACACATGGCCCCAAAATAGGTTATCAAATGCGTTTTCTAATCTCAAATGCCTTTCATTTGAGCCACATATTGGCATGGTCGAAAAATTTTTACCCTTTGGGGAGTGTTTTGGGGAAGGGGTGATGCCCTAAATACATGGTCCTACACTTGGATATCAAATACGTATACAATTATTTGAGCCCCATTTTGCGATGGTCAGTAAAAAATTGCTGATTGTGGGGTATTTGAGGAAAGGGGTAGACCCCCAAAAAATTGGTCCATTATTTTCCATTAGGCAAATGGGGATGTTTGTAGGTATCAATTCTTGTTCTACCTCCAAATACCTTTCATTTAAGCTCCACATTGACATGGTCGGTAAATATGCTCGATTTATTCTCGATTTAAATATATCAGCGACATGCTCTATTGTCATATATCTATATACAATTTATTTGAACTCCATATTGCCATTGGACTCAAAATTGGATATCAAATTCGTTTTCTAGTCTCATTTAAACTCCTTATTGCAAAAGTCAGCAAATATGTCCGTTTTGGGGTATTGGCCCTAAAAACTATAAATATTTAGTTCCACTCTCTTTAGGACCCAAATTGTCTTGGTGAGCAAATACGTCCTATTTGGGGGTTGTTATGGTGGTTGGACGACCCCTAGACAGTTGGTCCCTAATGTTGATATCAGATATGTGGTTTAGATATGTCGGATTCGTGTTCTACTCTAAAAACCCTCTTATTTGAGCCTCATATTGCAATAGTCAGCAAACACTTCTTATTTGGGGGATGTTTTTGGTGAGAGGCGGCCTCCCAAACACTTAGTCCCATATTTGGATATCAGATTCGAGTTCTACTCTCAAGTACCTTTTATTTAAATCCCATATTCCTATGGTCAGTAAATAAGTCGTATTTGAGGGGTGTTTTGGGAAAAGGGGTCCCACATTTGGATATTAGATTCGTATTCTACTTGTAAATACCTTTCATTTGAGTCCCATATTGCCATGGTCGGTAAATATGTCCGATTTTGGGGTGTTTTGGGGGTTGAGGTGGTCCCCCCTAACACGTGGTCCGACAATTGGATATCAGATACGTTTTTTTATCCTAAATATTTACATCCAACCGAAATTTGGGTACCAAATTTTTATTTTTAGGGTACTAAATGAGAGCACACAAAATTTTGCTTAAATAGCACCACCCATCTCCGAGATCTGGCGTTTCTAAAAATTAGGGTAAGGGGGAGGGTCCGCCCCCCCTCAGATTTCAAAAAATGTAGTACCCTATTTTCACCACGGGATCATTATACACCATCTGTGAAAATTTCAAGAAAATCGGTTCAGCCGTTTCTGAGTCTATAAGGAACACACAAACAAACACAAAATAATTTTTATATATATATAAGATTCGATAAGCAGCTCACCCCTTCGTTGACATACGAACTTTCCCATATCTGGTTATGTGTATTAGCATCACTTCCTACAGTGAGGCTCTTTTTCCCTGCAGAAGCGGCTTTAACCGGCGACTTAATGATTGAAGGCGGCATCTCTGAGTTGGTCGGGAAGGAATATCTTACTTCTTGACCAAGTCTAGTGCTGCGCCTGGACCCAAATCTTTTTTAGGGAGCAACGATACATTTTATTTGAGCGTTGATCCCCGAAGGCAATTAGTCTGTATCGGCCCTATTGTTCGCCCTAGTTCTATTGGGAATAGGATGCCTTTTAGGTGACGGCAGCCTTTTGGGGCTGGCTGCGGTTTCCGAGTCTAGACGTCTAGTCGCTGGGGTATCCTGTGCAGCGAATCCTATTAGTGAGAATATTAGGATCAATCGCACCAAGCCTCTCATTAAACCTGAGAGCCATGCGACTTCTTTTATTACAACCTCTTAAAGAGCGTGTTGGTTTGCCGGGGAAGGACGATGACTTAGGCAAATAATAGGAATGCGAAAATAGAATGTGTTCGGCCTTGTCCCTAAGACCCTAATCAGGTGTCTTCGTCAAAAGCCTCTGCTGACCAATCGTCTGTCGGCTAGTGGAGCCTAGAGCAACCGTTTCACCAGTCTAGATTTCAGTAGCAGACAACATGCTACGGCCTAATACCACCCCCGCAGCTGTTGGGTCATTGGAGTCAATTCCTACCCAAGCCTTCCCGGGCTCTAGATCTGCTGCTCCACTGGAAACTGACGCAGATCATCAACCGCCTAATGGATAACTCTATCGTAGCTATCCTTGAGTGACTTAAACTTTTTTTCCAACAATACGTGTTACAGGAAAATGCTTGCGGAGTAAAATAGCAAAACATGCTCTCCATTCCATGGTTCAAACAAGAATTGACGATGATTTATACTAAGTTACAACGGCATTTAAAAAACGACACAATTATTTATTTGGAATTCATATTAAACCAATAAAACCGATTGAATTGATGGATCGTACTATCGATTCAGATAAAGATTTCATGCAGACTTTTCCTTATTTCCACAAGTTTTTACCTGTATAGCACAAGATAAGTAAAAACCAGTAAGGAAGAGCAAAAGTCGGGTGGTGCCGACTTTATAATACCCTATACCTACCCTATAGGTACAAAGTGGAACCAAAGTGAACCAATTTGAGGGAACTCGGCGGATGTTTTTAGATGGGTTATTAAACAATTCGTATCAAATTTCGAGCAAATATGTTCAAACTGTTATAAATACGGTTGATAAATGACAACATTATTGTAATAAACTCAAAATCTGACGTACATATATATGAGAGCTTCATCTATTTCTAAACCAAAGAAAGCGTTGTCCATAATTTTGGCAAAATTGGTCAATAAATACGCTTACAGTGCCTCTTTAAGTGAAAACCGGGCGATATATTTATATGGCAGCTGTATCTAAACCTGAACCAATTTCTATGAAATTCAACGGTAATAGTAAGTCATAAGAAAATCTTTCCCGCCAAATTTCGAGAGAATCGGACTACAAACGTGCACTTTATAGCAATATTTCTCAAAATCGGTCGAACATATACATGGGAGCTATATACAAATCTGAACCGATTTTGATTAAACTTTTTATGCCCATCACCGAAGGATGGGGGTATATTCATTTTGTCATTCCATTTGCAACACATCGAAATATCCATTTCCGACCCTATAAAGTATATATATTCTTGATCAGCGTAAAAACCTAAGATGATCTAGACATGTCCATCCGTCTGTCCGTCTGTCTGTTGAAATCACGCTACAGTCTTTAAAAGTAGAGATATTGAGCTGAAATTTTGCACAGGATCTTTTTTTTTGTCCATAAGCAGGTTAAGTTAGAAGATGGGCTATATCGGACTATATCTTGATATAGCCCCCATATAGACCGATCCTTCGATTTCGGTTATTAGGCCCACAAAAGCCATATTTATTATCCGATTTTGATGAAATTCGAGACAGTGAATTGTGTTAGGCCCATCGACATCCTTCGGTCCTGATCGGTCCAGATTTGGATATAGCTGCCATATAGACCGATCCTCCGATTTAGGGTCTTAAGCCCATAAAAGTCACATTAATTATCCGATTTTGCTGAAGTTTGGAACAGTGAGTTGTCTTAGGCCCTTCGACATCTGCCTTCAATTTGGCCCAGATCGGTTCAGATTTGGATATAGCTGCCATATAGACCGATTTCCTGATTTAAGATTTTGGGACCATAAAATGCTCATTTATTGTCCGATGTCGCCGAAATTCGGGTCAGTGAGTTAAATTAAGCCCCTAGACATACTTTTGCAATATCGCACAGATCGGTCCAGATTTGGATAGAGCTGCTATATAGACCGATATCTAGGTTTTAGGTTTTGGGGCCATAAAAGACGCATTTATTGTCTGATGTCGCTGAAATTTGAGACAGTGAGTTTAGTTAGGCTCTTCGACGTCCTTTTTCAATTTTGCCCAGGTCGGTCTAGATTTGAATATAGCTGCCATATAGACCGACCTCTCGATTTAAGGTTTTGGGCCCATAAAAGAGGCATTTATTGTCCGATTTCGCCGAAATTTAGGACAGTGCTTTAAGTTAGGCTCTTCGACATTTTTATGCAACTTGGCCCAAATCGGTCCAGATTTGGATATAGCTGCCATGTAGACCGATATCTCGATTTAAAGTCATGGCCCCATAAAATTCGCATTTATAATCCTATATCACTGAAATTTGACAAAGTCTTATGTTAGGCTTTTCGACATTCGTGTCGTTTATGGTTCAGATCGGTTTATTTTTAGATATATCTACTGTACTTATTAGTATTTGGTCCAAATCGGAACATATTTTAATATAACTGATATGGGACATAAGTTATGAATTTTTCACCGAATTTTGATGAAAGGCGGTTTACATATATACCCGAGGTGGTGGGTATCCAAAGTTCGGCCCGGCCGAACTTAACGCCTTTTTACTTGTTAGATATTGCGGAAGTCATTGAGGAAAGCGTTGTATAAAATTTTGGAAAAGTTGGTCACTAAATGCACATGCAGTGGCTCCAAGAGTGAAAATCGGGCGATATTTATATATGGCAGCTATATCTAAATCTGAACCGATTTCTATGAAATTCACCAGAAATGTCGAGAGTCAAGAAAATCCTTCCTGCCAAATTCCAAGACAATCGGTAAACAAATGTCCATTTTATTGCATTATTATTGCAAATCGGACGAACATATATATGGGAGCTATATCCAAATCCGAACCGATTTTATCCAATTTCAATAGGCTTCGTTTCTAAGCCGAAAAACATTCGCATACCAAATTTCAAGAAGATCGGATGAAAATTGCTACCTTTACGTTGTACATAAATTAACATGGACTGACAGACGGACATAGCTAAGTAGAATCAGAAAGCGATTCTGAGTCGGTCGGTATACTTATCAATGGGTCTATCTCCCTTCCTTTTGGGTGTTACAAACAAATGCACTGAGCTATAATACCTTGTACCACGGTAGTGGTGAAGGGTATACTAAGCAGGAGCAGTTAAAACACGTCCGCTTTACGCGATACAAAGTGGTATAATGTTGTTTTAGCAACAATTTTTGCATTTTTATACCCTCCACCATAAGATGGGGGTATACTAATTTCGTCATTCTGTTTGTAACTACTCGAAATATTCGTCTGAGACCCCATAAAGTATATATATTCTTGATCGTTGTGACATTTTATGTCGATCTAGCCATGTCCGTCCGTCTGTACGTCCGTCCGTCCGTCCGTCTGTCTGTCGAAAGCACGCTAACTTCCGAAGGAGTAAAGCTAGCCGCTTGAAATTTTGCACAAATACTTCTTATTAGCGTAGGTCGGTTGGTATTGTAAATGGGCCATATCGGTCCATGTTTTGATATAGCTGCCATATAAACCGATCTTGGGTCTTGAATTCTTGAGCCTCTAGAGTGCGCAATTCTTATCCGATTGAAATGAAATTTTGCACGACGTGTTTTGCTATGATATCCAACAACTGTGCCAAGTATAGTTCAAATCGGTTCATAACCTGATATAGCTGCCATATAAACCGATCTTGGGTCTTGAGTTCTTGAGCCTCTAGCGTGCGCAATTCTTATCCGATTGAAATGAATTTTTGCACGAAGTATTTCGTTATGATATCCAACAACTGTGCCAAGTATGGTTGAAATCGGTCCATAACCTGATATAGCTGTCATATAAACAGGTCTGGGGATTTGACTTCTTGAGCTTCTAGAGGGCGCAATTCCTATCCGATTTGGCTGAAATTTTGCATGACGTATTTTATTTTTTTTTTTCAACAACTGTGTCAAATAAGGTTTATATAAGGTTTATATAAATCGGTTTATAACCTAATGTAGCTGCCATATAAACCGATCTGGGATCTTGACTTCTTGACCCCTAGAGGTCGCAATTATTATCCAATAT